>NC_141829.1:5559431-5589431 GCF_982586985.1 Callionymus lyra
TGATAAAACAGGAAGTAGACGTAGAGCATCTTCTTGATGTTAATCGTCTGGTTCCACCAATCGTAGGCGAGAAGCTGCTGATGGTGAAGAGATTGACATCATGAAGTCGCAGCAGACTCTCACTCACAGACGAAGACATGGCTGCTCTGATCCTGCTGCTGGTGACGTTCTTCTCCAACAACATCCTCGCTGAGATCCTCAAGGAAGAAGGATCGTCTCATCGCTTCTTCCTGAACAAACCAGCTGATGACGTCTGCTTGATCTCAAGATGGATCGGTGAGGAGAAGAAACTTCTGTGGAGCTCTTCACAGCATCATGACTCCAGGCTGCAGACAGAAGCTTCTTATAGAATAATCCCTCTGAAGGTCTCAGACTCGGGTCAGTACCAAGAACAGTGCTGGACCCAGAACAACGTGACGCACGAGAAGAACTCCACTCTCCTGGTTTGTGACGGACGAAAGATGAGACTTCAGTTCTTGAGACCTTATGCTGGACAGACACTGGAGCTGAACTGTAACCGTGTGGGACCAAACCAGAGTGTCCAGTGGTCTTTAGGTCAATATAACAGCAGAACAAGAAATGATGAATTAGCTTTAATCGATGATGAAACATCTTCAGTGAACAAACTACAGCAAGTGAAGAACAAAACATCTCTTCTGGTAACGTTTGGTGTCAATTCTGGTCCGTTCTATTATTACTGTCTGGAGAAGAACCATCAGAGCTGTGAACTACTGGGAGAGTTTTATGTTGATGTACAATATAATCACATTCACAGGTGTGTGGGAGAGAGTCTGGAGCTGAACTGCTCTGACATCAATGGAAACAAACCACATGTGTGGAAGATTGTTTCATTGATGAAAGATAAAAAGAGTCACAACTACTCTCTGATGTTTCCATCACTGACCTTGAACCACACAGGTTCATACACCTGTGATCGCAGTGGTCAGGATGATAAATACTACCTGTATGTGTGTCCTGAGTCTGACCCGCCTGCTGATGTGTTCTTCACTGGAGGAGAGAACAAGACTCTACGATGTGACTGGAAACATCCTGGTTTGATCGTCTGGTTCATGAAGACAAACAGAACTGAAGGAAGAACATCACGTGTATATCGAGGAAAAAAAGACAGAATCTCTCGCTCCAACACGAGCCTGGTGATCACTAACATCTCTCTGGAACACAGAGGAGAGTTCTGGTGTGTGGTTCTGAAAGACGAACGTTGTGTGTTCACATCTAAGACCCTTGTAATGTTCGGAGAGCCAGAGGTTGATCACCATCTAGTGCGGTCTGTGATGCTCAGTGTCGTGATCTTCATGATGTGTGTTGTTGTTGTTGTTGTTGTTGTTGTTGTTGTTGTTGTTGTGGTCCAGAGGAGCAGGAGCAGAGAGCAGCTCCCAGCACCTGTGGAGGAGGTGGAGATGTTGGAGATGTTGGAAGTGTCTCCAGCAGATGTTCAGCCAGAGACTCTCTGAAGCGTCAACGTGATCCACGAGTGTTTGGATGAATCTTTCTTTGTTTGTAATCATTGTGACTCTTGTTTCCTCTTCAGTGTCAATAAAGTTTAACCTTTGACCTTCAATAAAAGACTCCAGTTTTCCTTTTGTAGAGATGAAGTCGATGAGTTTACGTCACATATTATTCTTTCTTCCTCAGTCTGGTTCTGTTTCTCACTGATGTCTCTTCTTTTTTCAAATATTTTCTCCACAAAACAAGGTCAATAATCTCCTTTTTTAATCTCCTTCCTGATCACATCGTCGACTGCTTCACTTCATTAAAGTTCACCGAATGTAAAAAACCCAACTCTCGGTACTTTATTCAAATAGTAATATCACAAAATCACGTGGTTATATCGCAAAATAAAGTGTAATACCGCAAAATAATGTAGTAATATCGCAAAATAACATGATAATATCGCAAAATAAAGTGGTAATACCGCAAAATCACGTGGTAATACCACAAAATAACATAGTAATGTCAGTAAAATAACATTCTAATATTAAAAATATAACATGGTAACATCTTTGTTGTTGTTTATTCCCTTAAAAATCAACTTCTACTGCGTCAGTAAACATCAGTCAAAAGTCTAAATATTGTTAACTCGGTGTCAAATAAAAACACTACGGT
Organism: Callionymus lyra; assembly: GCF_982586985.1. NCBI lineage: Eukaryota > Metazoa > Chordata > Actinopteri > Syngnathiformes > Callionymidae > Callionymus > Callionymus lyra. Next base: position 5,561,556 of record NC_141829.1, read on the forward strand.
GCAGGAAGTAAATCAATGCCATCAGAACGTTGAAAGGTTGAATTTGTAAAACAAATCGAAGCGTTTTTTAAATTCAAAATAACGTTGTTTTTTTTTTAAGCATTTTACTTGCTATCTTAGCTAACAATAGCAAAGCTAGCCGCAGTGAAATGTGACCCCCGTAACGCTGTGATTCCGTGACTTCCTCGAAGCAGCACCTGCACCTCTTCTAATCCCACAACAAAGGGGGAAAATGATATTCATGCGGGGTCTACAGACCATCGGCCCCTTCCGGCGAAGGGCCTCAGCTGTCATTTGCATGCTAATAGCGTTAGCGGAGGAAGCGAGACGGGGCCCGAGCGGGGGGGCGAGGTCTAGTTAATGATGGGAGCGAAAGGATATACAGTATAAATATATACAAACCTGCTGCGAGGGGAACCCATCTGCCAGTCCTAATCTGGTCCGGACAGAAGGTCCACACACACACACACACACACACACACACACACACACACACACACACACACACACACACACACACACACACACACACACACACACACACACACACACACACACACACATGAACTCAGACCCTCAAGACTATTATATAAATAAACCTTATTTACGTCTGTTCTCTAGTTGGCAGACGATGATGCTGAAGTGAGAAGTTGTGACGCTTGTATATGAAAAAAATATTCAATTACATCGAAAGATTCCGATATTATTATTATTTTTTATTTTTTAAAATACATTACTCTTTAATATAGAAGTATATTGGTGTAAACCTGAATATTGAAGGGTTGAATTTAACGTCTCAAATATTGGAACTTTTAGTATTTTAATTGAAATGCATTGGGTTTGTTTCATTTATTATTTATTATTATAATAATTACTATATTGAGATATATTTATCAGTAGAAAAGATTATATATTTATACAATTTTTAACTTTTAAACTTGTATTTTACTATTGTTATTCAAATTATTTAAAAAATAAATTGTCTTAATTCAATACATTTTAATTCATCGTTTTTTTTTATATATATTTTAAATATTTATCTTAAAAAAATATCTTTGAAATTATCATATCAAACCCTTTGTGTAAAAATTAAAATTAAAATTACTATTAAAAATATTGGATTGTTTATAAACAAGTTTAAAAAAAAAAAATTGGATTGTTTAAAGTATTTTTTTTAAATTAAAATAAATTCAACATTTTAATAACATATTATTTGATCAGTTATTTAATTAAAATAAATTCAACATTTAAATTGAAAAATATTTCTGATGCCATAATTATATATGTATATATTTTTCATGTTCTTTAACAAAGCAACACAAAGTGCTTCACAAATGAGAGAAGAGAGAAAACAAACAGTCGCACACAACATCTGTCTTGAAACACAAAAATCTTTGTACAAACATTTGCTCGACATCCCTCCGCAGAGACTCACACAAACGCACAACTGTGTTCAATCAAGGAGTAATACACACACGACTTGAATATCAAAACACAAATGAATACACACCTAGAGACGCACACAAAGTCACGCACGTTCCATCACACACAGCTTTGTTCCGGATCGCACTTCTAGACTCACACAGCCAGTGATGTGTGCGACAGACTCACACCAACGAGAGACAACAAGATCCTTCACTGACTCTGGATCAGATCCTGAGACTCCTGCATAATTCAAGTCCAGACACTGAAGGCTCGTGTCCTACATTCCTCTTATTAGCCGCCAGTATATCTGGGTCCGTCTCCGCCCCAGTTCTGCTCCTCTATTCTGGGAATACTTTTCTGGAAAAGTTTTCAAAAACTGGTGTTCGTCTGGGATCAGAGCCCCGACTCGCATGATGGTCGAGCCGTCGTAGTAATATCAGTAAAATAACATGGTTATATGAAAGAATATAACATGGTCATATGACAAAATATTATCGCAATACAGTATTACAAAGTATAATGTAGTAACATCGCGAAATAACCTGGCAATACCACAAAATAACTTAGTAATATCAGTAAAATAACGATCTAATATTAAAGATATAACATGGTAACATCAAAAAATATCCTCCTAATACAGTATTACAAAATATAATGTGGTAATATCGCAAAATAAAGTGGTAATATCACAAAATAACGTAGTAATACCGCAAAATAATGTAGTAATATCACAAAATAAAGTGGTAATATCGCAAAATAACATGGTAATATCGCAAAATAAAGTAGTAATATCGCAAAATCACGTGGTAATATCGCAAAATAAAGTGGTAGTATCGAATAATAAAGTGGTAATATTGCGAAATAAAGTGGTAATATCGCAACATAACGATGTAATATCGCAAAATCATGTGGTAATTTCGCAAAATAAAGTGGTAATATCCCAAAATAAAGTGGTAATATTGCAAAATAAAGTGGTAATATCACAAAATAAAGTGGTAATATCGCAAAATAACATAGTAATATCGCAAACTCACGTGTTAATATCACAAAATAAAGTGTTAGTATCACAATATAACGTAGTCACTGTCATCAGTGAGCAGAGAAGCAGATAAAGCATGAATGCTCCTCCCATGATGCAACACTAATAGACTCAGGGACTCATTTATCCCCAGTTCTGCTTCTCTAATTCAGGAATAGTTTTCTGGAAAAGTTTTCAAAAGCTGGTGTTCGTCTGGGATCAGAGCCGCGACTCGTTCTCGCCCATGATTGTCGCGTCGCTCTCGCCCGATGATTGAGTCGTGCAGTGATTGTAGATCCAGACTCTCGATGATGAAACACTTGAAACACTCCAAACATCTTCTCTCGCTCTCGACCTTCAGACGACCTTCAGACGGAGAAGTAAATATCAGTCACTTTCTCCACCTTTAGAGATGTCGAGCACAACATTCGGGATGAGAGTTACTTTAGGAAACACACAACCGAGCCCGGATCATATCTGGCTGGTGGTCCGGGCCACCGTCGCTATGGCAACAAGATGAGGTCATGGCCACAATGTAACCCCGGACTCACAACAACTAAAGAAGTGGCGACACACACCAAGAGTTTAATAAGGTTGTCCAAGAACATACAGAGGTTGATTGAGATATTTGTGGATATTGTCCTTAGTTATAAGTGTGTGTGTGAATGGTTGTCTGTCTTGGTGTGTCCTGAGACAGACTGGCATCCTGTCCAGGGTGTCCCCTGCCTCTCGCCCGGAAAATGTAGGAGAGGCTCACAGTATCACAAAAAAAATCATGGTAATATCACAAAATAATGTATCAATATCACAAAAAAACATGTTATAACACAAAATAATGTGATAAGTTTCATGAAGTAGCAGAATAATACCACAAAATAACAGTAATATCAGTAAAATAACATGGTAATATAAAAAAATATAAAATGGTAATATCACAAAATATCATTGTAGTACAGTATTACAAAATATAACGTGTGAATATCACAACATAACATGGTAATATCACAAAATATCATAATAGTTCAGTATTACAAAATATAACAACATATCATCGTAATACAGTATTGCAAAAAATAACGTGGTAATATCGCAAAATAACGTGATGATATAAAACATATTGTGATGTTAACACAAAATCATGTGATAATACCACAAAAATCATGTTATATTAACATGATATGTCACAAAATATCATGGTAATATAACAAAAATAACATGGTTATATCACAGGATAACGTGGTTATATCAAAAACATCTTGGAACTATCACAAAATAACGTAGTAATATCACAAAATAACATGGTAATATCACAAAATGATGTATTTATATCACAAAAAAATGTGATAAGTTTCATGAAATAACAGGATAATACCAAAAATAACATAGTAATATCACAAAATAACGTAGTAATATCACAAAATAACGTAGTAATATCACAAAAAAAATAATACCACAAAATAACGTAGTAATATCACAAAATAACATAGTAATATCATGATATATAACGCCACTGACGTAAAGTCAAACCTGGGCAGCAGAACTGACGTCCAGGTTTTCTTCCTCATCACGAGTCGTCCAGGGCGGTCGATGGCAGGCGTCAGGTCGACATCTTATTTAAAGACCTAAACGCAGTGATGGGTTCGGTATCGACGGGAGCGAAGAGAGGGAAGAGACGAGCGAGGAAGAGAGGAGCGATAGAAGAGAGGAGCGAGGGAAGAGATCAGCGAGGAAGAGAGGAGCGAGGAAGAGAGGAGCGAGGGAAGAGAGGAGCGAGGGAAGAGATCAGCGAGGAAGAGAGGAGCGAGGGAAGAGAGGAGCGAGAGAAGAGAGGAGCGAGAGAAGAGAGGAGCGAGAGAAGAGAGGAGCGAGGAAGAGAGGAGCGAGGGAAGAGAGGAGCGAGGGAAGAGAGGAGCAAGAGAAGAGAGGAGCGAGGAAGAGAGGAGCGAGGGAGCGAGAGAAGAGAGGAGCGAGAGAAGAGGGGAGCGAGAGAAGAGAGGAGCGAGGGAGCGAGAGAAGAGAGGAGCGAGAGAAGAGAGGAACGAGAGAAGAGAGGAGCGAGGAAGAGAGGAGCGAGGGAAGAGAGGAGCAAGAGAAGAGAGGAGCGAGGAAGAGAGGAGCGAGGGAGCGAGAGAAGAGAGGAGCGAGAGAAGAGAGGAACGAGAGAAGAGAGGAGCGAGGAAGAGAGGAGCAAGAGAAGAGAGGAGCGAGGAAGAGAGGAGCGAGGGAGCGAGAGAAGAGAGGAGCGAGAGAAGAGGGGAGCGAGAGAAGAGAGGAGTGAGGAAGAGAGGAGCGAGGGAGCGAGAGAAGAGAGGAGCGAGAGAAGAGGGGAGCAAGGAAGAGAGGAGCGAGAGAAGAGAGGAGCGAGAGAATAGAGGAGCGAGGAAGAGAGGAGCGAGGGAGCGAGAGAAGAGAGGAGCGAGAGAAGAGAGGAGCGAGAGAAGAGAGGAGCAAGGGAAGAGAGGCGCGAGGAAGAGAGGAGCGAGAGAAGAGAGGAGCGAGAGAAGAGAGGAGCGAGAGAAGAGAGGAGCGAGGGAAGAGAGGAGCGAGAGAAGAGAGGAGCGAGGAAGAGAGGAGCGAGGAAGAGAGGAGCGAGAGAAGAGAGGAGCGAGAGAAGAGAGGAGCGAGGGAGCGAGAGGAGCGAAGGAAGAGAGGAGCGAGGGAAGAGAGGAGCGAGGGAAGAGAGGAGCGAGGGAGCAAGAGAAGAGAGGAGCGAGGGAAGAGAGGAGCGAGAGAAGAGAGGAGTGAGGGAAGAGAGGAGCGAGGGAAGAGGGGAGCGAGGGGAGCGAGGGGAGCGAGGGAAGAGAGGAGCGAGGGAAGAGAGGAGCGAGGGAAGAGAGGAGCGAGAGAAGAGAGGAGCGAGGGAAGAGGGGAGCAGGGAAGAGAGGAGCGAGGGAAGAGGGGAGCGAGGGAAGAGAGGAGCGAGGGAAGAGAGGAGCGAGGGAAGAGAGGAGCGAGAGAAGAGAGGAGCGAGGGAAGAGGGGAGCGAGGGAAGAGAGGAGCGAGGGAAGAGGGGAGCGAGGGAAGAGAGGAGCGAGAGAAGAGAGGAGCGAGGGAAGAGAGGAGCGAGGGAAGAGGGGAGCGAGGTAAGAGAGGAGCGAGGGAAGAGGGGAGCGAGGGAAGAGAGGAGCGAGGGAAGAGAGGAGCGAGGGAAGAGAGGAGCGAGAGAAGAGGGGAGCGAGGGAAGAGAGGAGCGAGGGAAGAGGGGAGCGAGGGAAGAGGGGAGCGAGGGAAGAGAGGAGCGAGGGAAGAGAGGAGCGAGAGAAGAGAGGAGCGAGGGAAGAGGGGAGCGAGGGAAGAGAGGAGCGAGGGAAGAGGGGAGCGAGGGAAGAGAGGAGCGAGGGAAGAGAGGAGCGAGGGAAGAGAGGAGCGAGGGAAGAGGGGAGCGAGGGAAGAGAGGAGCGAGGGAAGAGAGGAGCGAGGGAAGAGAGGAGCGAGGGAATCCCAAGATAGCCAGCGGAGAAGAGGGGATCGAGAGAAGGTGCTATAAGTGGAACTCACTTGTCATCCTGGACTCATGGATCTGTGTCTGGAACAGGTCTGAGGTTAATTCCTGCTTTCAGAGGATCTTGATGGTCTCGACTGCATTCCTTCATTTAAACGCTGAGGGAGGAAACCAGAGCCAGAAGGAAATTGTTGGTTGTTTGTTGTGAGAGACGTTTAAATCGGTTAAATGTTCTTGTTCTTGTTCGAGGTGAAGTTTGGACGAACTTCTTGAGAAGTATTTCTTAAGAAAAAATATATTGTGTTGTTGTGATGTGTGACTCTATTGTATCACCAGTGTGTGTGTGTTGTTGTGATGTGTGACTCTATTGTATCATCAGTGTGTGTGTGTTGTTGTGATGTGTGACTCTATTGTATCATCAGTGTGTGTGTGTTGTTGTGATGTGTGACTCTATTGTATCATCAGTGTGTGTGTGTTGTTGTGATGTGTGACACTATTATATCACCAGTGCGTGTGTGTTGTTCTGATGTCTGACTATATTGTATCACCAGTGTGTGTGTGTTGTTGTGATGTGTGACTCTATTGTATCATCAGTGTGTGTGTGTCCTGTTGTGATGCGTGACTCTATTGTATCATCAGTGTGTGTGTGTTGTTGTGTTGTGTGACTCTATTGTATCATAAGTTTGTGTGTGTCTTGTTGTGATGTGTGACTCTATTGTATCATCAGTGTGTGTGTGTTGTTGTGATGTGTGACTCTATTGTATCATCAGTGTGTGTGTGTTGTTGTAATGTGTGACTCTATTGTAACATCAGTGTGTGTGTTGTTGTTGTAATGCCTGACTCTATTGTATATTTAGTGTGTGAGTTGTTGTGATGTGTGACGCTATTGCATCATCAGTGTGTGTGTTGTTGTGATGTGTGACTCTATTGTATCATCAGTGTGTGTGTTGTTGTGATGTTTGACTCTATTGTATCGTAAGTGTGTGTTGTTGTTGTGATGTTTGACTCTATTGCATCATCAGTGTGTGTGTGTTGTTGTTATGTGTGACTCTATTGTATCATCAGTGTGTGTGTTGTTGTGATGTTTGACTCTATTGTATCTTGAGTGTGTGTGTTGTTGTGATGCGTGACTCTATTGTATCATCAGTGTGTGTGTGTTGTTGTGTTGTGTGACTCTATTGTATCATAAGTTTGTGTGTGTCTTGTTGTGATGCGTGACTCTATTGTATCATCAGTGTGTGTGTGTTGTTGTGTTGTGTGACTCTATTGTATCATAAGTTTGTGTGTGTCTTGTTGTGATGTGTGACTCTATTGTATCATCAGTGTGTGTGTGTTGTTGTGATGTGTGACTCTATTGTATCATCAGTGTGTGTGTGTTGTTGTGATGTGTGACTCTATTGTATCATCAGTGTGTGTGTGTTGTTGTGATGTGTGACTCTATTGTGTCACCAGTGTGTGTGTTGTTGTGTTGTGTGACTCTATTGTATCATAAGTTTGTGTGTGTCTTGTTGTGATGCGTGACTCTATTGTATCATCAGTGTGTGTGTGTTGTTGTGTTGTGTGACTCTATTGTATCATAAGTTTGTGTGTGTCTTGTTGTGATGTGTGACTCTATTGTATCATCAGTGTGTGTGTGTTGTTGTGATGTGTGACTCTATTGTATCATCAGTGTGTGTGTGTTGTTGTGATGTGTGACTCTATTGTATCATCAGTGTGTGTGTGTTGTTGTGATGTGTGACTCTATTGTGTCACCAGTGTGTGTGTTGTTGTGATGTGTGACTCTATTGTATAATAAGTTTGTGTGTGTCTTGTTGTGATGTGTGACTCTATTGTATCATCAGTGTGTGTGTGTTGTTGTGATGTGTGACTCTATTGTATCATCAGTGTGTGTGTGTTGTTGTGATGTGTGACTCTATTGTGTCACCAGTGTGTGTGTTGTTGTGATGCATGACTCTATTGTATCATCAGTGTGTGTGTGTCTTGTTGTGATGTGTGACTCTATTGTGTCACCAGTGTGTGTGTTGTTATGTGTGACTCTATTGTATCATCAGTGTGTGTGTTGTTGTGATGTTTGACTCTATTGTATCTTGAGTGTGTGTGTTGTTGTGATGTGTGACTCTATTGTATCATCAGTGTGTGTTTGTACAAAACTCTCTTGTCACTGAAATATTGACATTAGAAAATGATATTAAGCTCCGCCCACTGTAAACACTTTGGCGGCATGGAGGTCACCGCGCGTCATTGATCCCAGACGTCTCCAACTTAAAGGGACTCGTTGTATATACAAAGCGGGATTGATTACAGTTGGAGCATGAGTGAAGCCATTATTATGTCATAAGAGACTCTCGTAACCTCTCGTTTGCCCAGATTTCAGATCAACTTTATAATAAGTATACTATATAAGTATTTAGTGTAAAACATGGTCATGACTTGACGCTTTCCATGGAACCAGTTTTTTTTACACTATATCTAGTAAAAGTTTGCACCAACAGATGGTCGGAGTTGTCATAATGAGCTACTTATGCTGTGTGTACTGTTAGTACTTTAGCAACTTCAGTTACTTTGTAAGGTTACCTTCTTTGGTAAACGTCGTGTTGAGTTCTAAAGTTGTATCGTCATAGAAACATTATTGTTATTATTGTGTATTATTGTGTATTATTATGTTATTATATATTCTTTAATAACATTATTATGGTTTTTTTGCACCATATGTTTCATTTGATATGTGAATTAATATGTATAATAATATTTTGTGTGTCAGACTGTCATCCTGTCCAGGGTGTCCCCTGCCTCTCACCCTATGGTACTGGGATAGACTCCCCCCCCGCGACCCCGGTAAGGGATAAAGAGGTAGAAAATGAATGAATAATAAATATTTTTGTATTAGAGTTGATGTTATTCTGCTATTATTATCCAAGCGTGTCACAGAGATACACAAACGTAGCTGCTGCTCCAGAAACATCTCGTTCATATTCTATTAAACTCTATTTTGAAAGTGCGAGGAGGAGAAAACGCTGAACTTAATAATAAACCCTCAGATCACAACAGAAGCAGCAGCTAATTCTCAGTAATCCAGAGCCACAAAGGCAATAATCACATTAAGAGACACGAGTGTGAGCTCGTCTCGTCGCGACTCTCTCTGCAGCCGGTGACCACGAGGACTCGTCGCCGCCGGCAACAATAACTCGCTCACACTCGTAACAGGCTTAAGCTGGGAGTCGCTGTCACTGAAGGGAAGGAGAGAATAAATGTCTCTAATCTGTCGTCTAAAGTGATGAATGTTGCAGAGCGACAGCGTCAGTGACTCTGGTGTTTGTTCAGCTGTGTTCACCTGTGAGCTCCTCTCACCTGTCGTGACATCATCGCGTTTTTTTCCTGGTGTATGATGTACGTCAGCTGAAATGTTTAGCCTAACCTATGATAGTATCGTGACATCATATGTTTAATCACAAGTGGTTATTAGAAATAGTTCAGTAAACAGCGTTGTTTAAAATCACACTATAATGTGAAAAGTATCATGAAATAAAGTGACTGATATGATGACACCATCAAATAAAGTATCAGGAAAATAACGTGGTTATATTTTAAAAATGACGTGGTAATATCACAAAATATCATGGTAATATTTAAAATAAACGTTATGTGGTAATATGACAAAATAACATGCTAATATCAGGAAAATAATGTGGAAATATAAAAAATAATAATGTGGTTATATCACAAAATAATGTAGTTATATGACAAAATAACGTGGTAATATCGAAAGATGTCTTGGTACTATCACAACATTACGTGGTAATATCACAAAAAAAACATAGCTTTATAACAAGATAACGTGGTAATATCATAAATTACTGTGGTAACATCACAAAATAATGTAGTAATATCGCAACATAACCGGTTAATATCAAAAAATATCTTGCTACGATCACAACATAATGTGGTAATATCACATAATAATGTGGTAATATAACAAAATAACATCTTATATAACAAGATAATGTAGTAATATCACAAGATAACAGGGTAATATAACAAAATAACATATAATATTACAAGATATTGTGGTAATATCACAAGATAACGTGGTAATATAACAAATTAACATCTAATATAACAAGATAATGTGGTAATATCACAAGATAACGGGGTAATATAACAAAATAACATATAATATTACAAGATAATGTGGTAATATAACAAGATAACGTGGTAATATAACAAATTAACATCTGATATTACAAGATACTGTAATAATATCACAAGATAACGGGGTAATATAACAAAATAAAATGTAACATTACAAGATTACGTGGTAATACAGTGAGGACATGTTGGGTAATATCACAAGATAACGTGTTAATATTACAAATCAACATCCAATATAACAAGATAATGTAGTAATATCACAAGATAACGTGTTAATATTACAAATGAACATCTAATATAACAAGATAATGTAGTAATATCACAAGATAACGTGTTAATATTACAAATCAACATCCAATATAACAAGATAATGTAGTAATATCACAAGATAACGTGTTAATATTACAAATGAACATCTAATATAACAAAATAACATATAATATTACAAGATATTGTGGTAATATCACAAGATAACGTGGTAATATAACAAATTAACATCTAATATAACAAGATAATGTGGTAATATCACAAGATAACGGGGTAATATAACAAAATAACATATAATATTACAAGATAATGTGGTAATATAACAAGATAACGTGGTAATATAACAAATTAACATCTGATATTACAAGATACTGTAATAATATCACAAGATAACGGGGTAATATAACAAAATAAAATGTAACATTACAAGATTACGTGGTAATACAGTGAGGACATGTTGGGTAATATCACAAGATAACGTGTTAATATTACAAATCAACATCCAATATAACAAGATAATGTAGTAATATCACAAGATAACGTGTTAATATTACAAATGAACATCTAATATAACAAGATAATGTAGTAATATCACAAGATAACGTGTTAATATTACAAATCAACATCCAATATAACAAGATAATGTAGTAATATCACAAGATAACGTGTTAATATTACAAATGAACATCTAATATAACAAGATAATGTAGTAATATCACAAGATAACGTGCTAATATTACAAATGAACATCCAATATAACAAGATAATGTAGTAATATCACAAGATAACGTGCTAATATTACAAATGAACATCTAATATAACAAGATAATGTAGTAATATCACAGGATAACGTGTTAATATTACAAATGAACATCTAATATAACAAGATAATGTAGTAATATCACAAGATAACGTGTTAATATTACAAATGAACATCCAATATAACAAGATAATGTAGTAATATCACAAGATAACGTGCTAATATTACAAATGAACATCTAATATAACAAGATAATGTAGTAATATCACAAGATAACGTGTTAATATTACAAATGAACATCTAATATAACAAGATAATGTAGTAATATCACAAGATAACGTGTTAATATTACAAATCAACATCCAATATAACAAGATAATGTAGTAATATCACAAGATAACGTGCTAATATTACAAATCAACATCCAATATAACAAGATAATGTAGTAATATCACAAGATAACGTGTTAATATTACAAATGAACATCTAATATAACAAGATAATGGAGTAATATCACAAGATAACGTGTTAATATTACAAATGAACATCCAATATAACAAGATAATGTAGTAATATCACAAGATAACGTGTTAATATTACAAATGAACATCTAATATAACAAGATAATGTAGTAATATCACAAGATAACGTGTTAATATTACAAATGAACATCTAATATAACAAGATAATGTAGTAATATCACAAGATAACGTGCTAATATTACAAATGAACATCCAATATAACAAGATAATGTAGTAATATCACAAGATAACGTGGTAATATAACAAATTAACATCTAATATAACAAGATAATGTGGTAATATCACAAGATAACGGGGTAATATAACAAAATAACATATAATATTACAAGATAATGTGGTAATATAACAAGATAACGTGGTAATATAACAAATTAACATCTGATATTACAAGATACTGTGGTAATATCACAAGATAACGGGGTAATATAACAAAATAAAATGTAACATTACAAGATTACGTGGTAATACAGTGAGGACATGTTGGGTAATATCACAAGATAACGTGTTAATATTACAAATCAACATCTAATATAACAAGATAATGTAGTAATATCACAAGATAACATGTTAATATTACAAATGAACATCTAATATAACAAGATAATGTAGTAATATCACAAGATAACATGCTAATATTACAAATCAACATCCAATATAACAAGATAATGTAGTAATATCACAAGATAACGTGTTAATATTACAAATTAACATCTAATATAACAAGATAATTTGGTAATATCAGAAAATAACGTGGTAATATAACAAAATAACATGGTAATATCACAAGATAACGTGGTAATATAACAAAATAACGTGGTAATATCATGAAATAATCACATTGATACTGATCCCAAAATACTTTTACTGATCTGAAAGTTCTGAGCTTCAGAACTAATGGATGAAATATTAAAAACATGTTTTTATTCCTCTCACCCATCAGTGCACGTATAAGAAAGAAGTAGTTCATGAGTCGACGGCGACAAACAAACCATAAACATAGACATGGACTCACAAGTGTATTCGTGACGAGACTCTGAAGCTTGAAGATCAGGATATGAGACGACGACGCAGAGACGGACGAGTAATGAAAGAATATTATTTTGAAATGACAGTCACTGCGAAGACACGTCCTCTAATGAAATACTGCAATAACTGCAGGGGTCAATGAAGGTCATCATAACATTCATATGCTCTATTATTATTATTTCTCAAGTTCAATTCTATCCTTTTAATCTTCTACTGAGATACTTGTATCATCTACTACCTGAAAATACATCTGTATTCTAAACACATTTGTAAATATCTGGATTCAATTATTTATATATGTCCATTTTATTTAATAATCTAAATTAAATGCAACACTTTAATAGCATTTTATTTATTTTCAGGCTGTTAATAGCTTAGCAACAAAACGTAGCATAGCATTAGCATGTTTACCTAATATCACAATGTCCTTCTGGTCATATTATTATCATTCATTATTAATCCATTAAACTAATACAATATGACATTTATTGATTGATAGAAATGATAGTATCATGAAATTATATATTTTAAAAAATATTTAAGCCTTTCATTCACAAATAGTTAGAAATAATCCAGTGAATAGCGTGGTAATATCACGAAATACTATGTTAAGTATCATGAAATAACGTGATATTATCCTGAAATAACATGATGATACCACAAAATTACATAATATCAGAAAACAATGTACTAATATTTAAAAAATGTTTTAATATCATACAATAACGTGCTTATATCACAAAATATAACGTGGTAATATCGAAAAATAATTTGGTAATATCACAAAATAACATGATAATCTTAAAAAAAGGAAAAACAGTAATATCACAAAATAATGTTTACAACAAAAAAGAATATGATAAGTATTGTTAAATACTGTGATAATACCATGAAACAACATCATAATATCACAAAATAACATGATAATATCAAGAAAATAACGTAGTAATATCACAAAATAACATGATAATATCAAGAAAATAACGTAGTATTATCACAAAATAACATGATAATATCAAGATTTTTTTTTAGTAATATCACAAAATAACATGATAATATCAAGAAAATAACATAGTAATATCACAAAATATAACGTGGTAATATCGAAAAATAATTTGGTAATATTACAAAATAACATGATCATGTAAAAAAAAAACAATAATATCACAAAATAATATGTTTACAACACAAAGTATTGTTAAATACTTTGATAATACCATGAAACAACAGCATAATAATGTAGTATTATCACAAAATAACATGATAATATCAAGAAAAAAATGTAGTAATATCACAAAATAAAATGATAATATCAAGAAAATAACATAGTAATATCACAAAATATAACGTGGTAATATCGAAAAATTATTTGGTAATATTACAAAATAACATGATAATGTAAAAAAAATAACAATAATATCACAAAATAATATGTTTACAACACAAAGTATTGTTAAATACTTTGATAATACCATGAAACAACAGCATAATATCACAAAATAACATGATAATATCAAGAAAATAACGCAGTAATATCACAAAATAACAATAATATAACAGAACATATGGTAATATCATGAAATAATACTGGATTCTGATTCAAAGATACTCTACTGGCAGTTCCGGCCTTCAGTACTAATGAATGAAACGTTAAGTACTTTTCTCCAGTAAAAAAACATGCATAATATCCACAGTAAAAAAAAACACAAAATACAGTAGAACTTTCTTGTTTTCAAAGACCACAAGTACTTTAAATCCAAGGAAAAGGAAGGAGTTTTTTTTTGTTGTCTTAGCGTAGCATTTAGCTTAGCAAATAACTTAGCATTAGCATGTTGACCTAGCATTACACTAAGCGACAGATTACGATCATTCATTGTTCGTCCAATAAAGTAACACAACGTGAATCTATGGATCATTGAGCAGGTTTTACCAGATATATCATGATTTATTTCAACGACAACAAACTCAAGAGACGCACATTCTTAACATGTCCGAGAGATTCCTAGTCAACCTCTCGTGGAGAGGTTTTCCTCCACAAACACTTCTTCAAATCAATATTTAATTCAAAGATAAACGACTCGATTTACTGTTTCATCTTTCTTTTCTTTTACATTCTTTCATTGACTTTTATTTCACCTGCAAAAAAAGAGAATCCAACATTCCAAGCATGTGTGAGGTTCTTTCAGGGTCGCTGCAGCCTGACAGTCCTCAGGCCTCTGCAGACACTTGCGTGTTCTTGCATCATCGTGTGTTTAATCTCCCGCCGTCACTCTTCTCAGCGTCTTGATCAACATCTCGCTCCTGCAGGAGCTTCTGAAAAATGAAAGAAAAAAGAAAGGAGGTGCGAAGAGAACAGGAAGTGGTCGCAGGTGGAGGAGGAGGAGAGCAGAGGTCACGCAAGGTCGTCCACGAGAGTCTCAGCGAAGAGGAAGTGATTTTATATGTGATGTGTGACTCTATTGTTTCATCAGTGTGTGTGTTGTTGTGATGTGTGACTCTATTGTATCATCAGTGTGTGTGTTGTTGTGATGTGTGACTCTATTGTATCATCAGTGTGTGTGTTTTTGTGATGTGTGACTCTATTGTATCATCAGTGTGTGTGTGTGTTGTTGTGATGTGTGACTCTATTGTATCATTAGTG
Source organism: Callionymus lyra (assembly GCF_982586985.1). Taxonomy (NCBI): domain Eukaryota; kingdom Metazoa; phylum Chordata; class Actinopteri; order Syngnathiformes; family Callionymidae; genus Callionymus; species Callionymus lyra. Next base: position 5,576,826 of record NC_141829.1, read on the forward strand.
TGTATATTGTTGTGATGTGTGACTATATTGTATCATCAGTGTGTGTGACTCTATTGTATCATCAGTGTGTGTTGTGATGTGTGACTCTATTGTATCACCAGTGTGTGTGTGTTGTTGTGATGTGTGACTCTATTGTATCATCAGTGTGTGTTGTAATGTGTAACTCTATTGTATCATCAGTGTGTGTGTGTTGTTGTGATGTGTGACTCTATTGTATCATCAGTGTGTGTTGTGATGTGTAACTCTATTGTATCATCAGTGTGTGTGTTGTTGTGATGTGTGACTCTATTGTATCATCAGTGTGTGTTGTGTGACTCTATTGTATCATTAGTGTGTGTTGTTGTGATGTGTGACTCTATTTTATCGTCAGTGTGTGTTGTGATGTGTGACACTATTATATCATCAGTGTGTGTGTGTTGTTGTGATGTGTGACTCTATTGTATCATCAGTGTGTGTGTTGTGATGTGTGACTCGATTGTATCATCAGTGTGTGTGTTGTGATGTGTGACTCTATTGTATCATCAGTGTGTGTCTGTTGTGATGTGTGACTCTATTGTATCACCAGTGTGTGTGTGTTGTTGTGATGTGTGACTCTATTGTATCATCAGTGTGTGTTGTGATGTGTGACTCTATTGTATCATCAGTGTGTGTGTTGTTGTGATGTGTGACTCTATTGTATCATCAGTGTGTGTTGTGATGTGTGACTCTATTGTATCATCAGTGTGTGTTGTGATGTGTGACTCTATTGTATCATCAGTGTGTGTTGTGATGTGTGACACTATTATATCATCAGTGCGTGTGTGTTGTTGTGATGTGTGACTCTATTGTATCATCAGTGTGTGTGTTGTGATGTGTGACACTATTATATCATCAGTGCGTGTGTGTTGTTGTGATGTGTGACTCTATAGTATCATCAGTGTGTGTCTGTTGTGATGTGTGACTCTATTGTATCATCAGTGTGTGTTGTGATGTGTGACTCTATTGTATCATCAGTGTGTGTGTTGTTGTGATGTGTGACTCTATCGTATCATCAGTGTGTGTGTTGTTGTGATGTGTGACTCTATTGTATCATCACTGTGTGTTGTTGTGATGTGTGACTCTATTTTATCATCAGTGTGTGTGTGTTGTTGTGATGTGTGACTCTATTGTATCATCACTGTGTGTTGTTGTGATGTGTGACTTTATTGTATCATCAGTGTGTGTTTGTACAAAACTCTCTTTTCATTAAAATATTGACATTAGAAAGCCATTATTACGTCATAATAGACTCTCGTAACCTCTCGTTCGTCCAGATTTTAGATCAACTTTATAAAGTAATAAGTTGTAAAACATGGTCATGATGAGGAACTTTTCGTGTTTGCGATCAGACTCATCGTTGACTCATAAATATTACGTTTGTTCACCCTTTGACTGTTTATATCATACAATAATGTGACAAGTATTGTTAAATACTGTGATATTACCACGTAACAAAAAAAGCAACATTTTAATTATAATAAATATAAAATGTTAAATTCAACCACTGATTTCCTTCCATAGAAGATCTAGTGACACACAACGTAAAATAACTCAATTAATGTTTAATCTAGTCTGGTTCGAACCACAGTTTCGAGGCGTCTAAAGATTGTGTTGTTACTTCCTGTACTTAATTAAAGTACACGCTCGAGGAGCTTTAATTACCTCCACGAGCTGCTGTGATCGATGATGGATCTGGAGCTGAGTGAACATCACACTCCGTCACCAGCCTCCTTGACGGATCTAACTTTTGAAACACTATCTAACTATCACTATTCCAACTCTAATAATTAACAGATAAATGTTCTGATTCGTAGTCTTTTGAATGCAATACTCTCAGCCAATCATGAGACTCACAGAAGATCATGTGACTTTTCAATCAAGTAGCTCCATGTTAAATAAAACATATTTATGAATGAATAGAATAGAATACAGTACAGTCGGTAAAAAAAAAGATACATTTTCTTTTCTTTTTTAATTTGATTTTGTAATTTAAACCTGATTTTAAAAAAAACATATTTTAAATATAGAATTTATTAAATTCAATCATATAAAAAGGTATATTCAGTGCTTACCCATAGGGTTATCTCTGGGTCAACAAATACAATATGATTAAATTGAGTTAAATTCTTCAAAATATGAAGTTAAATTATCATAACACTGGTTGTTGCCACTGACGACGACATGTTTCCGCTGATATAGAAGTGGGTGTAAAAATAAATGGTCTTGTCAAGATGTGTTAGTGAAGCTGCACCAGAGCAACAACACAACTCAGCACGAAACTCACACCTTGTCCTGTCATCACTGAAGTTACACAGCAGTGGACGGACTTGAGTTGACATGTCGTCTCCTCTTCTTTATGTCGCCTCCTTGTGGAGTACTTGACTCTGGTGTTGTGATAGTGTAGTAACAAGTATATATGTGTAGTATTGTCGAGTACTTGACTCTGGTGTTGTGATAGTGTAGTAACAAGTATATATGTGTAGTATTGTCCAGTACTTGACTCTGGTGTTGTGATAGTGTAGTAACAAGTATATATGTGTAGTATTGTCCAGTACTTGACTCTGGTGTTGTGATAGTGTAGTAACAAGTATATATGTGTAGTATTGTCCAGTACTTGACTCTGGTGTTGTGATAGTGTAGTAACAAGTATATATGTGTAGTATTGTCTAGTACTTGACTCTGGTGTTGTGATAGTGTAGTAACAAGTATATATGTGTAGTATTGTCCAGTACTTGACTCTGGTGTTGTGATAGTGTAGTAACAAGTATATATGTGTAGTATTGTCCAGTACTTGACTCTGGTGTTGTGATAGTGTAGTAACAAGTATATATGTGTAGTATTGTCTAGTACTTGACTCTGGTGTTGTGATAGTGTAGTAACAAGTATATATGTGTAGTATTGTCCAGTACTTGACTCTGGTGTTGTGATAGTGTAGTAACAAGTATATATGTGTAGTATTGTCCAGTACTTGACTCTGGTGTTGTGATAGTGTAGTAACAAGGATATATGTGTAGTATTGTCCAGTACTTGACTCTGGTGTTGTGATAGTGTAGTAACAAGTATATATGTGTAGTATTGTCCAGTACTTTACGCTGGTGTTGTGATAGTGTAGTAACAAGTATATATGTGTAGTATTGTCCAGTACTTGACTCTGGTGTTGTGATAGTGTAGTAACAAGTATATATGTGTAGTATTGTCCAGTACTTGACTCTGGTGTTGTGATAGTGTAGTAACAAGTATATATGTGTAGTATTGTCCAGTACTTTACGCTGGTGTTGTGATAGTGTAGTAACAAGTATATATGTGTAGTATTGTCCAGTACTTGACTCTGGTGTTGTGATAGTGTAGTAACAAGTATATATGTGTAGTATTGTCCAGTACTTTACGCTGGTGTTGTGATAGTGTAGTAACAAGTATATATGTGTAGTATTGTCCAGTACTTGACTCTGGTGTTGTGATAGTATAGTAAGTAAGTAAGTAATATTTATTTATATAGCGCTTTTCGAGACCAGGGTCACAAAGCGCCAAGTATATATGTGTATTATGGGGGGTACTTGACTCTGGTGTTGTGATAGTGTAGTAACTCACTAGACTCACTGTATCCTCTGGTCCTCAGTCATCGCCGGGATCTCACAGGATCCCACTGTTCCTTTAGCTGCGGATGCCGTAATAAACCTATAATAGATTCTGGTACATCAGGCACTATGACACTGACTTGAGATCATCATCATCATGATGGTTCATTCTGGACATTTCTGCGTCACCGACACAAAGAAAAACAAATCTTCGAAAAATTGCCTCGATGTTTACGACTCGATCCCCGACTGATAAATATGAAAGACTCAAAGACAAAATGCAATTTATTTATATTTATTTATATGAAAATAATATAACAATAATAGGAACTGATACCATAAGAGTGATGAGTGAAAGTGAAGTGTGTGTGTGCGTGTGTGTGTGTGTGTGTGCGTGTGTGTGTGTGTGTGTGTTGCGAGGGGGTCGTCCCTGAATTACAAACGTTTGTTCAGAACAGATGCAGGAATCGTTCGCCTCCAACAAACGTCAACAGAGCGTCGCAGTCGAGTCCATCAATAAATCAAGGACATGAGAGGAAATAAAAGTAGAAAAAAGTAGTTTTTTTTATAATCTAAGCCACTATTGAGGATCATCACTTTGTCATCATCGTGTCTTCAACAACATCACAACACAAGTCGTCTCTGGAACCGTCGAGCGACCTTGGATTTCGAGCGACGTCTTCGGCTTTGAAAGAAAACCTCTAAATACTCGTCAGTGTCTTCAGAAATGTGCTTGTACATGATTGTCAAACAGCGCCCCCGCTGGCCACCGGTCGCCTGTGCTCGTGTCGTAAAGTGCAGACAAAATGGCGGACGGAGATTCTTAGCAAAAAAAGGTGAGATTGCGACGCCGTGCGAGAGGAAGTCGCTTCCGCGGAAGAGTCGGTGGCGTGCGCCCTTCGGATCCGAACGTTTTTTCCGAGTCATCGACTCGAGTCACTCTGAGGACGTTCAAAGGTTTGATTCTGGAGGAAAAAGATTCAGAAACGATACTTGACTTGAGTCGATGTCATAGTTTGATAAAATAAACTATCAAACTTTAAGCACCTTTGGATATTATTCTACAGTTATTCATTAAGTTTGGTTTAAATTGAACATTTCAAATGTATTTCAAACTAAACGACAAATTAAAAAGGGGGAAAATTCCGTCTTTAAAAGATCCCGAAAACACATGTGAAGACGAATAATTGATTCTTTGAAACTTTTCTGGATTCAATACAGGTTAAAGCAGCAATAGGTAAGATTTAAAAGTTTTTTTTTGGCTCCTCCCACAGAGTCAGAACTGCGATGTAGTGGAACCTCCGTTGCGTCGTTTGCCACAAACAGCATTTGTTTACAAAATGAGATAAAAGACTCTTATCCTGGTGACTTCAAAAATCCTTGTCGTTTACTTTCATGGTTTACTTTCCACAGTGTCAATGTATCACGACCTCACTTATGGTGCCAGTAAAACAAGGAACTCCCATGATGCCTTTCTACACACGGCTTTGTTGGGTGACGGCTGATTGGGTCGCTACGATGCTGACTTTGAATTTTACGTCCGTGTTGCCAATGCCAAAAGTAATCGACGTCTGCGATTTGCTTGGCTGGGCGGCAAAGCGATACGGGAGCTGTTCAGGTCACCGTTACTGAGGAGTGTTGTTGAAAGGTCAAATAAATGTTGCTCATTTTGTTGTAATTGTTGATTGTTGAATGTCACTATAAAGGTTTTTGTTTTTCAGAGAAAATGTATAAAGTACAGACCTGGACAAAATTGTGTTATGAGAAAAATTGTTAAAATAATAGTAAGAGCTTTACTATTATAGTCAAAATGAACCAACCTTTACATTAACCCTCGTGTTACATCAGGGTCAAGGTGACCTGAAGGCCTGAAAACAAATGTGTAGGTGGTATCCCTTGTGTTATCTCAGGGTCAAGGTGACCCGTAGGCCTGAAAACAAATGTGTAGGTGGTATCCCTTGTGTTATATCAGGGTCAAGATGACCCAAAGGCCAAAAAACAAACGTGTATGTGGTATCCCTTGTGTTATCTCAGGGTCAAGGTGACCCAAAGGCCCGAAAACCAATGTGTATGTGGTATCCCTTGTGTTGTCTGAGGGTCAAGGTGACCCGAAGGCCTGAAAACGAATGTGTATGTGGTTTCCCTTGTGTTATCTCAGGGTCAAGGTGACCCGAAGGCTCAAAAAACAAATGTGTATGTGGTATCCCTTGTGTTATATCAGGGTCAAGGTGACCCGAAGGCCTGAAAACGAATGTGTAGGTGGTTTCCCTTGTGTTGTCTCAGGGTCAAGGTGACCCGAAGGCTCAAAAAACAAATGTGTATGTGGTATCCCTTGTGTTATATCAGGGTCAAGGTGACCCGAAGGCCAAAAAAACAAAAGTGTCTGTGGTATCCCTTGTGTTGTCTCTGGGTCAAGGTGAAGGTATACAACAAACACATTTGTTTTCAGGCCTTCGGGTCACCTTGACCCTCTAGATAACACGCGGGTTAAAGAGAATGTGAGAAAAAAAAAAGTCTAAATGTTACTTATTGCTGCTTTAAATGTTAAAACGTAAGATTTTAACTTTTCAAAATTCTGTAAACATCAAATACATTCTCCAATTGTTTGTCTCCATTTGACAGAAGTAAAAGTTTCCCTCCTTCAGAATCAAGGTCGAAGCGACGCATCAAAGTGTGGGCGACATGTTGCTTCCACGTCTTCGTCGAAACACAGAAAAGTCTCGTCCACGGTTCTAGTTCCGTCGTCTTGTGCTTCCTTCTTTTCTTCATCGGACAAATCCGTGCACGGTGGGAAGAGGCTGTGTGTGTGTGTGTGTGTGTGTGAGTGTGTGTCCAGGTGTGCAGTTGTTTCCCACCCGAAGGTTAAACCTACTGGATCCGAGCGATCGAAGCCATGAGGTCCGGCGACTCGGCGGGCGCTCGTCACACAGTTGTTTCGATCTTCTCGATGATCTCTATCATGGACTTGGACGGGGACAGCAGGGAGCAGTCGTCCTGGTCCCAGAGGCTGCCGGGGCTGGAGTCGGTGCTGAGCCCGTCGTCCTCCTCCTCGCTGCCCTCCTCCTCGCACGACTCCAGGTAGTGAAGCCCCAATGCGTTGATGCCCGAGTCCTCGGAGCTGGACGGGGACGAGCACTGCTCCATTTTCGGGCCTTTTACTTTGTCCGCGGGTTTCTTTAGATCCGGCGGCGGCGGCGGCGGCGACGGCGGGACGGCGGGCTTGTTGTTGGCGGCGGCGGCGGCGGCGGGTCGCGGCGGCGGAGCCGGATGGGGAGGTTTTTTCCGAGGCGTGGCGGGCGGAGTGGCGTGGTGGTTCTGGTCCGGGAGCGAGGGCAGGGGGCGCTGCACGTAGCACATCTTGCCGTTGATGCGCTTGACGATGTAGTCGTCCACGAACAGGTCGGCGATGACGCAGTACCGGGGCGACTCCAGGTGCGGCGGCGACTGGAAGCACGGCGCCAGCTTCAGGAAGCGTTCGGCCAGAGACACCGACAGGTCGATGGTGCTGCTGTACTCGGCGGCGGCCGGCGGGACGGCGGTGCTGGGAAGATGGCAGACGTTGGTCATGGGCTGGTAGACGTACTTGCCTAGAAGAGTGAGGAGAAGAAAACAACGTTTAAAAACAGTATCGAACGAATCGACTAGAGGTGAGTGTTGTCAAGAATATGATGATTTGATATCACAGTACGATAAATAGTGATAGTGTAGTAACAAGTATATATGTGTAGTATTGTCCAGTACTTGACTCTGGTGTTGTGAAGGTGTAGTAACAAGTATATATGTGTAGTATTGTCCAGTACTTGACTCTGGTGTTGTGATAGTGTAGTAACAAGTATATATGTGTAGTATTGTCCAGTACTTGACTCTGGTGTTGTGATAGTGTAGTAACAAGGATATATGTGTAGTATTGTCCAGTACTTGACTCTGGTGTTGTGAAGGTGTAGTAACAAGTATATATGTGTAGTATTGTCCAGTACTTGACTCTGGTGTTGTGATAGTGTAGTAACAAGTATATATGTGTAGTATTGTCCAGTACTTGACTCTGGTGTTGTGATAGTGTAGTAACAAGTATATATGTGTAGTATTGTCCAGTACTTGACTCTGGTGTTGTGATAGTGTAGTAACAAGTATATATGTGTAGTATTGTCCAGTACTTGACTCTGGTGTTGTGAAGGTGTAGTAACAAGTATATATGTGTAGTATTGTCCAGTACTTGACTCTGGTGTTGTGATAGTGTAGTAACAAGTATATATGTGTAGTATTGTCCAGTACTTGACTCTGGTGTTGTGAAAGTGTAGTAACAAGTATATATGTGTAGTATTGTCCAGTACTTGACTCTGGTGTTGTGATAGTGTAGTAACAAGGATATATGTGTAGTATTGTCCAGTACTTGACTCTGGTGTTGTGATAGTGTAGTATCAAGGATATAGGTGTAGTATTGTCCAGTACTTGACTCTAGTGTTGTAATAGTGTAGTAACAAGGATATATGTGTAGTATTGTCCAGTACTTGACTCTGGTGTTGTGATAGTGTAGTAACAAGGATATATGTGTAGTATTGTCCAGTACTTGACTCTGGTGTTGTGATAGTGTAGTAACAAGTATATATGTGTAGTATTGTCCAGTACTTGACTCTGGTGTTGTGAAAGTGTAGTAACAAGTATATATGTGTAGTATTGTCCAGTACTTGACTCTGGGGTTGTGGTAGTGTAGTAACTAGTATATAGGTGTAGTATTGTCCAGTACTTGACTCTGGTGTTGTGATAGTGTAGTAACAAGTATATATGTGTAGTATTGTCCAGTACTTGACTCTGGTGTTGTGAAGGTGTAGTAACAAGTATATATGTGTAGTATTGTCCAGTACTTGACTCTGGTGTTGTGAAAGTGTAGTAACAAGTATATATGTGTAGTATTGTCCAGTACTTTACGCTGGTGTTGTGATAGTGTAGCAACAAGTATATATGTGTAGTATTGTCCAGTACTTGACTCTGGTGTTGTGATAGTGTAGTAACAAGGATATATGTGTAGTATTGTCCAGTACTTGACTCTGGTGTTGTGAAAGTGTAGTAACAAGGATATATGTGTAGTATTGTCCAGTACTTGACTCTGGTGTTGTTATAGTGTAGTAACAAGGATATATGTGTAGTAACAAGGATATATGTGTAGTATTGTCCAGTACTTGACTCTGGTGTTGTGATAGTGTAGTAACAACAATATATGTGTAGTATTGTCCAGTACTTGACTCTGGTGTTGTGATAGTGTAGTAACAAGGATATATGTGTAGTATTGTCCAGTACTTGACTCTGGTGTTGTGGTAGTGTAGTAACAACAATATATGTGTAGTTTTGTCCAGTACTTGACTCTGGTGTTGTGATAGTGTAGTATCAAGGATATAGGTGTAGTATTGTCCAGTACTTGACTCTGGTGTTGTGATAGTGTAGTAACAAGGACATATGTGTAGTATTGTCCAGTACTTGACTCTGGTGTTGTGATAGTGTAGTATCAAGGATATAGGTGTAGTATTGTCCAGTACTTGACTCTGGTGTTGTAATAGTGTAGTAACAAGGATATATGTGTAGTATTGTCCAGTACTTGACTCTGGTGTTGTGATAGTGTAGTAACAAGTATATATGTGTAGTATTGTCCAGTACTTGACTCTGGTGTTGTGATAGGGTAGTAACAAGTATATATGTGTAGTATTGTCCAGTACTTGACTCTGGTGTTGTGATAGTGTAGTAACAAGTATATATGTGTAGTATTGTCCAGTACGTGACTCTGGTGTTATGATAGTATAGTAACAAGTATATATGTGAAGAATTGTCCAGTACTTGACTCTGGTGTTGTGATAGTGTAGTAACAAGTATATATGTGTAGTATTGTCCAGTACTTGACTCTGGTGTTGTGATAGTGTAGTAACAAGTATATATGTGTAGTATTGAACAGTACTTGACTCTGGTGTTGTGATAGTGTAGTAACAAGTATATATGTGTAGTATTGTCCAGTACTTGACTCTGGTGTTGTGATAGTGTAGTAACAAGTATATATGTGTAGTATTGTCCAGTACTTGACTCTGGTGTTGTAGTATTTACAGACCACATGACTCTTGACGAAGTCGTAACTGCTTTCATTTGTTTTCAAACCAAAATATGTCCAAACATCAGCTTTAAAAGCTGCTGGACTCACTGTATCCTCTCGTCCTCAGTCACAGTCACTCAGGATTTAATTCTTCCTTTAGCTGCCGAGAACGTAAGGACTGCTTCTATCTAGTGGCCAGAAGTTTAATTGCAACACAAAAATGAACAAGCGCAGTAAATATTTGATTATGAATTATTGATTGTTATGTTAATTGCAAATTAAAAAAAAAAAAACGCTTTTTTGTTTCACAATATTCAAATATAAATCATTATAAAAAATTAAGAAATGAAGGAAACCTGGAAAAGGGACGTTTCTAACTTGCAGAAGAAAGAACGATGGAAGGATTAAAATCGAAAGTTAAATCTAATCTCAAAAAACATCCTCAGATGTTCTCCAGAGACGGTCAAGGTCTCGTCAGACGTAGTCAAGATAAGTTCGTGAAGGTTAACGAGAAGCTGGAGAAGTTATTTTCCCAACATGGAGCTCCACGAGTGGACGGGTCTGGACTCCAGCGCCAGGACTCGCCGAGACTAATCGTCACGTCTGTCTTGGTGATGAACATTTTCACATCAAACGCTTTTTTTCTTCCACGGCGGCAGAAACTACTCCCGACGTGAAGAAGCGTTTCAAAGCTCTGAGAGTTTCCACATGATGAAATAACAAATTGGATTGGAGGCGACCCGAGGTAGGAACCACCAGAGAGCAGGTCCAGGTTCTTCTGCAGCTTCAGAGGCAGATGACGGCGTTGAAGTCTCAGCAGAGACCAGAACTAGACGAGTCCATGGATCAGGTCCTCAGTCTCTGTGTCTCAGTGACTTTTGCTTCCACCTGATGATCTTTAAAAACATTTCAGAATCTTTTGTTCACTTTTATTGAGAGTTTATTAATTCATTTTATTATTATTCATTTGCTGTTGATCCAAACATGGAATTTAATGGGGTTTTTATTTTGGATTTATCACGATTTGTTTATCATGATAATTTTTTTTGAGATAAAACACATTTTATTTTTAAATCATAACTTGGTATTAATTTGAATTAGGTGAGTATATAATAATGAAACTTGATCTTAAACAAGTAAATAATAAAAACCTGACCACAGTTCAACTTGTTAGCGTGATAGCTTGCTAGCTTGTGTCCTTGTTAGAGTGCTAGCTTGTTAGCTTGTTAGCATGTTAGCATATTAACACCAGAGTCAAGTACTCGACAATACTACACATATACTGTATACTTGTTACTACACTATCACACCACCAGATTCAAGTTATTGACAATACTACACATATATACTTGTTACTACACTATCACAACACCAGAGTCAAGTACTGGACAATACTACACATATATATTTGTTACTACACTATCACACCACCAGAGTCAAGTACTGGACAATACTACACATATGTCCTTGTTACTACACTATCACACCACCAGATTCAAGTTATTGACAATACTACACATATATACTTGTTACTACACTATCACAACACCAGAGTCAAGTACTGGACAATACTACACATATATATTTGTTACTACACTATCACAACACCAGAGTCAAGTACTGGACAATACTACACATATGTCCTTGTTACTACACTATCACAACACCAGATTCAAGTACTGGACAATACTACACATATATACTTGTTACTACACTACCACAACCCCAGAGTCAAGTACTGGACAATACTACACATATGTACTTGTTACTACACTATCACAACACCAGAGTCAAGTACTGGACAATACTACACATATATACTTGTTACTACACTATCACAACACCAGAGTCAAGTACTGGACAATACTACACATATATACCTGTTACTACACTATCACAACACCAGAGTCAAGTACTTGACAATACTACACATATATACTTGTTACTACACTATCACAACACCAGAGTTAAGTACTGGACAATACTACACATATATACTTGTTACTACACTATCACAACACCAGAGTCAAGTACTGGACAATACTACACATATATACTTGTTACTACACTATCACAACACCAGAGTCAAGTACTGGACAATACTACACATATATACTTGTTACTACACTATTACAACACCAGAGACAAGTACTGGACAATACTACACATATATACCTGTTACTACACTATCACAACACCAGAGTCAAGTACTTGACAATACTACACATATATACTTGTTACTACACTATCACAACACCAGAGTTAAGTACTGGACAATACTACACATATATGGTTGTTACTACACTATCACAACACCAGAGTCAAGTACTGGACAATACTACACCTTTATACTAGTTACTACACTACCACAACCCCAGAGTCAAGTACTGGACAATACTACACATATGTATTTGTTACTACACTATCACAACACCAGAGTCAAGTACTGGACAATACTACACATATATACTAGTTCCTACACTATCACAACACCAGAGTGAAGTACTGGACAATACTACACATATATCCTTGTTACTACACTATCACAACACCAGAGTCAAGTACTGGACAATACTACACATATACTTGTTACTACACTATCACAACACCAGAGTGAAGTACTGGACAATACTACACATATATCCTTGTTACTACACTATCACAACACCAGAGTCAAGTACTGGACAATACTACACATATATACTTGTTACTACACTATCACAACACCAGAGTTAAGTACTGGACAATACTACACATATATACTTGTTACTACACTATCACAACACCAGAGTCAAGTACTGGACAATACTACACATATATACTTGTTACTACACTATCACAACACCAGAGTCAAGTACTGGACAATACTACACATATATACTTGTTACTACACTATTACAACACCAGAGACAAGTACTGGACAATACTACACATATATAC
>NC_141829.1:5594431-5669431 GCF_982586985.1 Callionymus lyra
GTGTGAGTCAAGAAGACGCGTGTAACGTGTGAGTCAAGAACACGTGTGTAACGTGTGAGTCGAGAATACGTGTGAGTCAAGAACACGCGGGTAACGTGTGAGTCGAGAACACGTGTGAGTCAAGAACACGTGTGTAACGTGTAAGTCGGGAATACGTGTGTAACGTGTGAGTCGAGAACACGTGTGAGTCAAGAACACGTGTGTAACGTGTGAGTCGAGAACACGTGTGAGTCAAGAACACGCGTGTAACGTGTAAGTCGAGAATACGTGTGTAACGTGTGAGTCGAGAACGCGTGTGAATCAAGAACACGCGTGTAACGTGTGAGTCGAGAACACGCGTGGGTCAAAAACAAGTGCGAGGAGTTGAGAACACGTATGTAATATGTGAGTCAAGAACACGCGTGTAACATGTGAGTCGATAACACGCGTGTAACATGTGAGTAGAGAATCAAGTTTAACATGTCAGTTGAGAGCATGTGTGTAACGTGTGAAACGGGAACACGCATGTAACTTGTGAATCGAGAACACACGTGTAACATGTGAGTCGAGAACACGTGTCTAACATGTCAGTCGAGAACATGTGTGTGACGTGTGAGTCAAGAACAGGCGTGTAACGTGTGAGTCAAGAACACGTGCGTAAGATGTGAGTCGAGAACGCATATGTAACATGTGAGTCAAGAACACGCGTGTAACATGTGAGTTGAGAACACGCGTGAGTCGAAAACACGTGTGTAACGTGTGAGTCGAGAACACGCGTGAGTCAAAAACAAGTGTGAGTTGAGAACACGTATGTAACATGTGAGTCAAGAACACGCGTGTAACATGTGAGTCGAGAACACGCATGTAACATGTGAGTCTAGAACACTCTTGTAACATGTGAGTAGAGAATCAAGTGTAACATGTCAGTCGAGAGCATGCATGTAATGTGTGAATCGAGAACACGCGTGTAACATGTGAGTCGAGAACACGTGTGTAACATGTCAGTCGAGAACATGCGTGTGACGTGTGAGTCAAGAACAGGCGTGTAACATGGGAGTCGAGAACACGTGTGCAACATGTGAGTCGAGAACACATGTGTAACGTGTGAGTCTAGAACACGTGTGTAACATGTGAATCAAGAACACACGAGTAACATGTGAGTCGAGAACACGTGTAACGTGTGAGTCGAGAACACGTATGTAACATGTGAGTCAAGAACACGCGTGTAACATGTGAGTCGAGAACACGCGTGTAACGTGTGAGTTGAGAACACGTGTGAGTCAAGAACACGCGTGTAACGTGTAAGTCGAGAATACGTGTGTAACGTGTGAGTCGAGAACACGTGTGAGTCAAGAACATCGTGTAACGTGTGAGTCGAGAACGCATGTGAGTCAAGAACACGCGTGTAACGTGTGAGTCGAGAACACGTGTGAGTCAAGAACACGCGTGTAACGTGTAAGTCGAGAATACATGTGTAACGTGTGAGTCGAGAACACGTGTGAGTCAAGAACACGCGTGTAACGTGTGAGTCGAGAACACGTGTGAGTCAAGAACACGCGTGTAACATGTGAGTCGAGAACACGCGTGTAACGTGTGAGTTGAGAACACGTGTGAGTCAAGAACACGCGTGTAACGTGTAAGTCGAGAATACGTGTGTAACGTGTGAGTCGAGAACACGTGTGAGTCAAGAACATCGTGTAACGTGTGAGTCGAGAACGCATGTGAGTCAAGAACACGCGTGTAACGTGTGAGTCGAGAACACGTGTGAGTCAAGAACACGCGTGTAACGTGTAAGTCGAGAATACATGTGTAACGTGTGAGTCGAGAACACGTGTGAGTCAAGAACACGCGTGTAACGTGTGAGTCGAGAACACGTGTGAGTCAAGAACACGCGTGTAACGTGTAAGTCGAGAATACGTGTGTAACGTGTGAGTCGAGAACACGTGTGAGTCAAGAACACGCGTGTAACGTGTGAGTCGAGAACACGCGTGAGTCAAGAACAAGTGTGAGGAGTCGAGAACACGTATGTAACATGTGAGTCAAGAACACGCGTGTAACATGTGAGTCGATAACACGCGTGTAACATGTGAGTAGAGAATCAAGTTTAACATGTCAGTCGAGAGCATGCGTGTAACGTGTGAAACGGGAACACGCATGTAACTTGTGAATCGAGAACACACGTGTAACATGTGAGTCGAGAACACGTGTCTAACATGTCAGTCGAGAACATGTGTGTGACGTGTGAGTCAAGAACAGGCGTGTAACGTGTGAGTCAAGAACACGTGCGTAAGATGTGAGTCGAGAACGCATATGTAACATGTGAGTCAAGAACACGCGTGTAACATGTGAGTTGAGAACACGCGTGAGTCGAAAACACGTGTGTAACGTGTGAGTCGAGAACACGCGTGAGTCAAAAACAAGTGTGAGTCGAGAACACGTATGTAACATGTGAGTCAAGAACACGCGTGTAACATGTGAGTCGAGAACACGCATGTAACATGTGAGTCTAGAACACTCTTGTAACATTTGAGTAGAGAATCAAGTGTAACATGTCAGTCGAGAGCATGCATGTAATGTGTGAATCGAGAACACGCGTTTAACATGTGAGTCGAGAACACGTGTGTAACATGTCAGTCGAGAACATGCGTGTGACGTGTGAGTCAAGAACAGGCGTGTAACATGGGAGTCGAGAACACGTGTGCAACATGTGAGTCGAGAACACATGTTTAACGTGTGAGTCTAGAAAATGTGTGTAACATGTGAATCGAGAACACACGTGTAACGTGTGCGTCGAGAACACGTGTGTAACATGTGAGTCGAGAACACGTGTGTAACATGTGAGTCGAGAACATAGTAGTTTATTATAGTTGAAAATGAATGACTCGATCACGATCAGGAAGTTTGACACAAATATATTCTTTTAAACGATGTAGTTTAAAAGAATATATTTGTGTCAAATTTCTTCTATGAAGACTTTTCTTGAAACTACTTTTCTTGACAAAACACAAAGGTTTGAAATCAAAGTCGTGTGAAGGTCGTCGACGACTACTTTCAACACCTTCCATCAGAAGCTGCGTCTCCTGAGGCGTCACGGCGAGCGTTAATTGCCTGGACCTGCGGCGGCGGCGCCTCATTAGCAGGAAGTGTACGTTGAACGGCAGCAGTTCAGGAGGTTAATGAGGAAGTGAAAGATCAAGAAGTTCCTTCAAGACCAGTTACTTCTGCTCATTCTCCTGGGACTGGAAATAGAACTCGTCCAGGAACCGTCAGCGAAGGTTGGACCGCAGACCGACGGGGGAAACGCCGGCGTCACTCGGGCGAGCGCCGCCGGCCGCGATGCTATTTTGACGCTCACTGAATAATGTATCGATGCTTCTTCACGTGTTTCGTGTTCTTCATGTTCTTCATGTTCCTCACATCAGCAGTTTCTCGCTGCACGTGAAGGAGGATCCGACGCCAGGAGCAACGATTGTGACTCTGGTTTGGTCCCGGCAGCTGCAGGAGGACAGGTTTTATCTGAACATTAAATGAACTTGATGCGAGTTCCTGTCACTCAAAGTGATGGACAGAGAAGAGTTGTTGGTTCTATTCCCACGTGAAATACTGGAGCTGACGTGGGTAGTTTTTTTATAATTAAAAATAATTAAAATAAGTATTTGGAGTAAAAAGTACATGAACGTTTTACAAATATCTACTATAATTGTGTTTATTTTGCCAATATAAATAAATATTTGTGTAAATGAAAATAAAATAAATGTACATTTAAAAAAATTCAAAATTACATTATTATTTTTAGGGATTTTTGTCTCTCAAAATTATTTTCAGAATGATTTACTCATAAACTAAAACCGCACAAAAATAAACCAAAAATAAAAAAGTAAGTAAGTAAGTAAGTAATATTTATTTATATAGCGCTTTTCGAGACCAGGGTCACAAAGCGCTTAGACAATCAAAACAATACTCAAAAAAGTACATACTTTAAAGATCAAAATAATACTGAGAACAACACAGGAGTTCCAGAAATTTAAGGAAAAGCCTGAACAAATAGAAACGTCTTAAGATGTTTCTTAAAGGAGTCAGTAGATCCATCAAGCGCAAAGAGAGAGAAGATCGTTCCAAAGCTTAGGAGCAACAGCCTGAAAAGATTTCTCTCCTCTGGTCCTGAGCCGTGTGCGTGGAACCATCAGTAGATTCTGATCCACAGACCTCAGAGCCCGAGCTGGGGTGTAAGGCTGGATAAGATCAGTGATGTAAGGAGGAGCCTGACCATGAATAGCTCTGAAAGTAAGAACCAGAATTTTAAAGTTGATCTTGAAAGAAACTGGAAGCCAGTGAAGAGTTTTAAGGACCGGAGAAATGTGAGTTCTTCTACTAGAGCGAGTTAGAATTCTGGCTGCAGAGTTCTGAATCAACTGCAGACGAGACGATCCTTCTTGTTAAGACATGAAAACAAACTGTTACAATAGTCCAGACGAGAAGAAACAAACGCATGGATTATAAGATCCAGATCATGTTCCGACAACATTTTCCTAAGTTTAGAGATTTTTCTCAGTTGAAGGAAACAGTTTCTGGTCAGTTTTCTTCAGTGTTGAACAAGAGACATGTCTTTATCAAATACAACACCCAGGTTTCTCAGGCTCAGTTTGACAGACCGACCTAAGTCACTCAAGTACTGACTCAACCCTGGAACCTTATCATCAGGAGCAATCACCAGTGTTTCAGTTTTGTCCACATTAAGCTGTAAAGTGTTTTCACTCAGTCATTGTTTGATTTCTAGCAAACATTGACTAAGCTGTTCAGCCTTTGGGGCTCAGTTGGGTCAAAAGAGCAGTAGAGCTGGATGTCATCAGCAAAAATGTGATAAGAAACATCTGGAAATCTCTGAATGATTTTACCGAGGGGAATCAAGTACAGCAAAAACAATAAAGGACCCAGAACAGAACCTTGAGGGACTCCACAAAAAAGGGAACTATTTGAAAGTTATTATACATTAAAAGTCTTTTTTTTCCCAACAGTTTAATACAGATAATATTTTTATAGTATGTAAATTCTAATTGATACAAATATCAAAATTTTGGTTTATTCTAATTTTACATGCAGGTTAATTTGCCGATTTAAATCAATAAATATTAGTGTATGAAAAATAATACAATTTTATATTAATTTAATTTGAAAATAAACTGAATGTATTATTCAGATACTATTAAAAACATTTGTTTTTATTTTCATTTGAATTGTAAATGCAGTTTTATACACTAAAATTAAGTGTAAATGTAAATGGTATTTAAAAATAACATGTTAAAAAATAATTGAATGTTTTATTTTTATTTGAGGGTTTTTTCTAAAGAGTAGTTTTGCTCCGAAATCCCCCAAAAATAAACTGAAGGAAAATTTAAATACATATTTTCAAACTAAATAGGTTTTACGTTCAATTATTTTTATTCTTACGTTTTCTTTTACGATTACATTTTAAATAAAATGTAAAAAAAAAAAGATGTCAATTAATAATTAGACTTTGTAAAATCCATTTAATTTTAATTTTATTTTTTAATGATTTTAAGGCGATTTTTACCCCCATAAATATTTATCATTTATTCAAAAACAAATACATGTAAAATAAAATAAAAATGTTTTAACATACATAATAAAATGTTACATATATCAGTAATTATTTACTTTAATATTTAATGAACAAAATAACAAACTAAGAAAGAATTAAATATTGTATTCAGTGAAATATAAAAGTACGAATAAGAGAAAGTTTTAATCCTTTTAAACGTGAAAGAGTTTTACACTAAAATAACTTGACGATGATAGGTCGTAGGTGGCTCTCGGTTGCCATGGTTACAGTTTTGTTTTGTTGGAGGGAGTTCCCGATTTAAAGCAGGAAACATCTGCAGGTCCAGGATGTTGACGTCTCTGGATTCATCATCAAACAAACAAAGGTTCTTGAGTCTCGTCGTGACCTTGCGACCCTCGAGCCAGAGGTCACGTGACCTCGGCGGATTAAACACGTGTTGCGTCACTGAAACATCCCTCGTCGTGGAAACAAATATTCCCGCCCGGAGACACGAGGAAGAGATTTATTCTTTTAATCCACATCTGAACCTGAAACCGAGTCACAGATTTACACCGAAGCGCTCGTCGTTCTCACGGCAACGGAGGGAAAATATGACGTCATGAACGAGGAGCAGAGGAGGCGAAGAAGAGAGTGAAGGCAGGTGGAACACATGAGTGCCGGAGACTATATTATGATGTCAACGATTAGACTCAACCCTTGTGTTGTCTCAGGGTCAAGGTGACCTAAAGGCCTGAAAACAAATGTGTTTGTGGTATCCCTTGTGTTGTCTCTGGGTCAAGGTGACCTAAAGGCCTGAAAACAAATGTGTTTGTGGTATACCTTTGTTGCTCTGGGTCAAAGTGAACAACCTCCAACACTGCATATGTATTAATGGAAGCCAGGGAGGTCGCTGACCTTGACCCAGAGACAACACGAGGGACACCACAAACACATTTGTTTTCTGGGCTTTGGGTCACCTTGACCCAGAGACAACACAAGGGATACCACAAACACGTTTGTTTTGGGACCTTTGGGTCACCTTAACCCAGAGACAACACAAGGGATACCACAAACACATTTGTTTTAGGACCTTCGGGTCACTTTGACCCAGAGAAAACACAAGGGATACCTCAAACAAATTTGTTTTGGGGCCTTCAGGTCACCTTGACCCAGAGACAACACAAGGGATACCTCAAACAAATTTGATTTGGGGCCTTCAGGTCACCTTGACCCAGAGACAACACAAGGGATACCTCAAACAAATTTGTTTTGAGGCCTTCGGGTCACCTTGACCCAGAAACAAAACAAGGGATACCATAAACACATTTGTTATTGGGCCTTCGGGTCACCTTGACCCAGAGACAACACAAGGGATACCTCAAATACATTGACACTGATCTATTACAAACACATGAAGACGACATGTTTCCTGAAAAGATCTGAAGATGGTAAAAGAGAAACATCAGACCAGAGCAACAGATCGATCGTTTCCTCCTCAAGATACGTTGATCCATAAAACCTTCTCGTGATCCTCAGAGTTTGGTGAACATCACTGAACCAGTGAACCATCTTCTCTGAGCATCATCAGAGCATCATCTGAGCATCATCTGAGCATCATCTGAGCATCATCAGAGCATCATCAGAGCATCATCTGAGCATCATCAGAGCATCATCTGAGCATCATCTGAGCATCATCTGAGCCTCATCTGAGCCTCATCTGAGCATCATCTGAGCATCATCAGAGCATCATCTGAGCATCATCTGAGCCTCATCTGAGCATCATCTGAGCATCATCTGAGCATCATCTGAGCCTCATCTGAGCCTCATCTGAGCATCATCTGAGCATCATCAGAGCATCATCTGAGCATCATCAGAGCATCATCAGAGCATCATCTGAGCATCATCAGAGCATCATCTGAGCCTCATCAGAGCATCATCTGAGCCTCATCTGAGCATCATCTGAGCATCATCTGAGCATCATCAGAGCATCATCTGAGCATCATCTGAGGATCATCTGAGCATCATCTGAGCATCATCAGAGCATCATCTGAGCCTCATCAGAGCATCATCTGAGCATCATCTGAGCATCATCTGAGCATCATCTGAGCCTCATCAGAGCATCATCTGAGCATCATCTGAGGATCATCTGAGCATCATCTGAGCATCATCAGAGCATCATCAGAGCATCACCTGAGCCTCATCAGAGCATCATCTGAGCATCATCAGAGCATCATCTGAGCATCATCTGAGCCTCATCAGAGCATCATCTGAGCATCATCAGAGCATCATCTGAGCATCATCTGAGCATCATCTGAGCATCATCAGAGCATCATCAGAGCATCATCTGAGCATCATCTGAGCCTCATCAGAGCATCATCTGAGCATCATCAGAGCATCATCTGAGCATCATCTGAGCATCATCAGAGCATCATCTGAGCATCATCTGAGCATCATCTGAGCATCATCTGAGCATCATCTGAGCATCATCTGAGCCTCATCAGAGCATCATCTGAGCATCATCAGAGCATCATCAGAGCATCATCTGAGCATCATCTGAGCATCATCTGAGCCTCATCAGAGCATCATCTGAGCATCATCTGAGCATCATCTGAGCATCATCTGAGCATCATCTGAGCATCATCAGAGCATCATCTGAGCATCATCTGAGCATCATCTGAGCATCATCAGA
Source organism: Callionymus lyra (assembly GCF_982586985.1). Taxonomy (NCBI): domain Eukaryota; kingdom Metazoa; phylum Chordata; class Actinopteri; order Syngnathiformes; family Callionymidae; genus Callionymus; species Callionymus lyra. The sequence continues at coordinate 5,602,660 of NC_141829.1, forward strand.
GCATCATCAGAGCATCATCAGAGCATCATCAGAGCATCATCTGAGCATCATCAGAGCATCATCTGAGCATCATCTGAGCATCATCAGAGCATCATCTGAGCATCATCTGAGCATCATCTGAGCATCATCAGAGCATCATCTGAGCATCATCTGAGCATCATCAGAGCATCATCAGAGCATCATCTGAGCATCATCAGAGCATCATCTGAGCATCATCTGAGCATCATCTGAGCATCATCTGAGCATCATCTGAGCATCATCTGAGCATCATCAGAGCATCATCTGAGCATCATCTGAGCATCATCTGAGCATCATCTGAGCATCATCTGAGCCTCATCTGAGCATCATCAGAGCATCATCTGAGCATCATCAGAGCATCATCTGAGCATCATCTGAGCATCATCTGAGCATCATCAGAGCATCATCTGAGCCTCATCAGAGCATCATCAGAGCATCATCAGAGCATCATCAGAGCATCATCAGAGCATCATCAGAGCATCATCTGAGCATCATCTGAGCATCATCTGAGCCTCATCAGAGCATCATCTGAGCCTCATCAGAGCATCATCAGAGCATCATCAGAGCATCATCAGAGCATCATCAGAGCATCATCAGAGCATCATCTGAGCATCATCTGAGCATCATCTGAGCATCATCAGAGCATCATCAGAGCATCATCAGAGCATCATCTGAGCATCATCTGAGCATCATCTGAGCATCATCTGAGCATCATCAGAGCATCATCAGAGCATCATCAGAGCATCATCAGAGCATCATCAGAGCATCATCAGAGCATCATCTGAGCATCATCTGAGCATCATCTGAGCATCATCAGAGCATCATCAGAGCATCATCTGAGCATCATCTGAGCATCATCTGAGCATCATCAGAGCATCATCAGAGCATCATCAGAGCATCATCTGAGCATCATCTGAGCATCATCTGAGCATCATCTGAGCATCATCTGAGCATCATCAGAGCATCATCTGAGCATCATCTGAGCATCATCAGAGCAGCTGGACTCACCTGCACATCACGACCACAACATGATTTCAAGACGTCTTGAAATACGTTTTGTTCTCGAGTCGTGGATGAAAGAAACACAGCAGCAGGTGCTGAGGAGACGCCGCTCGCCTGACACTGAACACTGAACACACTCAATTATCTGTAATGAGGGCTTTGGACCGAGCCTGACGGCGCCGACCAGAACCAGAACCAGAACCAGAACCAGAACCAGCACCAGAACCAGAACCAGCACCAGAATCAGCACCAGAACCAGAACCAGCACCAGAATCAGCACCAGAACAAGAATCAGCACCAGAACCAGAACCAGCACCAGAACCAGAACCAGCACCAGAATCAGCACCAGAACAAGAATCAGCACCAGAACCAGAACCAGCACCAGAATCAGCACCAGAACAAGAATCAGCACCAGAACCAGAACCAGCACCAGAATCAGCACCAGAACAAGAATCATTACCAGAACCAGAACCAGCACCAGAATCAGCACCAGAACAAGAATCAGCACCAGAACCAGAACCAGCACCAGAACCAGAACCAGCACCAGAATCAGCTCCAGAACCAGAACCAGCACCAGAACCAGAATCAGCACAAGAACCAGCACCAGAACCAGCACCAGAACCAGAATCAGCACAAGAACCAGCACCAGCACCAGACCCGAGAACCGAAGCTTCTCTCAGAAGCAGAACCTGCTGTTTACAATATTTTTCTATGTTTGCTGGACCCACGAGGATTATGAAGGACTTTAAATGACTTATGTATGAATAAATGTATAAATATATGTATAAATACATGTATAAATAAATGTATAAGTAAATGTATAAAAAAAATGTCAAAACGTATAAATAAATGTGTAAATAAATGTATAAATGAATGTATAAATACATTTATAGATAAATGTATAAATACATGTATAAATACATGTAAAATGAATGTATAAATAAATGTAAAATTAATGTATAAATGATTAAATCAATGTATAAATACGTATCAAAATGTATAAATACATTTTTGGATAAATATCAATATGTCAAAATGTCAAAATAAATGAATTCGTTCTGATCTTATTTTTGTCAAAGACGACGCTCTCAAGGCAGCGGTAGTTGATCCAACGCTGTAACCGATCATAATTTGCATATAGACAACGAAATGTCCAAATGGAAAAATGTCAAAATGTATAAATACCTAAATAAATAGAAGACAACATGTATAACTGTATAAATAAATGTCAAAATGTGTCTTTATTTACGTCAAACAGCTCCGTTCTTAGACAAAAAATTAGATCAGAAGTCATTTATTTATTTTGAAATATTGATATTTATCCAAACATTTATTTATATATTTATTTATGCATTTATTTATCTATCCTTGTTTCCCTCCCATCAAACCAGCGACTCTCCTCCTGGTGTTTGAGACGTGGAGGAATATTTCAGGGCCAGGACGTCTGCAGCCACTGGATTGTCTGGTTCTTCATCAGATCCTTCATATCTGGCTCGAGCTCAGCCGACATCCAACCATGACGCCAAGATTAGGATGCGTGGTGTGCGGGCGAGCACGCCGTAAGCCTCGTCTGACGGACGCCGAGCCGACGCTGATTGTGTTCAACACTGATCTGAGGATTTCCAGAGGAGGATAAATGAGGGCGAATGAAGAGAGTCGCCCTGAAAACACCGTGAGAGAAACCATGAGCCTTATTAACACGTTTATAAAACGTGACTCTGGTGTTGTGATAGTGTAGTAACAAGTATATATGTGTAGTATTGTGGAGTACTTGACTCTGGTGTTGTGATAGTGTAGTAACAAGTATATATGTGTAGTATTGTCCAGTACTTGACTCTGGTGTTGTGATAGTGAAGTTACAAGTATATATGTGTAGTATTGTCCAGTACTTGACTCTGGTGTTGTGATAGTGAAGTTACAAGTATATATGTGTAGTATTGTCCAGTACTTGACTCTGTTGTTGTAACAATGTGTAGTATTGTCCAGTACTTGACTCTGGTGTTGTGATAGTGTAGTAACAAGTAAATATGTGTACTATTGTCCAGTACTTGACTCTGGTGTTGTGATTGTGTAGAATTATCGAGTACTTGACTCTGGTGTTGTGATACTGTAGTAACAATGTGTAGTATTGTCCAGTACTTGACTCTGGTGTTGTGATAGTGTAGTAACAAGTATATATGTGTAGTATTGTGGAGTACTTGACTCTGGTGTTGTGATAGTGAAGTTACAAGTATATATGTGTAGTATTGTCCAGTACTTGACTCTGTTGTTGTAACAATGTGTAGTATTGTCCAGTACATGACTCTGGTGTTGTGATAGTGTAGTAACAAGTAAATATGTGTAGTATTGTCCAGTACTTGACTCTGGTGTTGTGATTGTGTAGAATTATCGAGTACTTGACTCTGGTGTTGTGATACTGTAGTAACAATGTGTAGTATTGTCCAGTACTTGACTCTGGTGTTGTGATAGTGTAGTAACAAGGATATATGTTTAGTATTGTCCAGTACTTGACTCTGGTGTTGTGATAGTGTAGTAACAAGGATATATGTTTAGTATTGTCCAGTACTTGACTCTGGTGTTGTGATAGTGTAGTAACAAGGATATATGTGTAGTATTGTCCAGTACTTGACTCTGGTGTTGTAGTATTTACAGACCACATGACTCTTGACGAAGTCGTAACTGCTTTCATTTGTTTTCAAACCAAAATATGTCCAAACATCAGCTTTAAAAGTAATGTATCCTCTCGTCCTCAGTCAGTGCTAGGACCCCTTGGCAAGAATGTGGTGATACTATATATTCCACGATACAAGGACAACATTACTATATACTAAATACTGTAGGAACTTTTTTATTTTATACTCTATAAAACTATAAAAAACTAAGCTAAAATATTCAAAGAAAACAAACAACAACATGTGGTTAAATACACAGTATTTTGAAAAAAACTGATAACTGACAGTGTTTTTTTACAAACAATGAAGTGAAAAATGATCCAACAAATGAAATCATGAATGATTGTTAATATCTTCCCAGGTGTCCGGACACGTACTTGTATTCATCGTAAACGTGAGGAAAAATAAAGATATTTTGTGTGTATTGACGAAGGAAACGGCTTCAGCACCAAAGTGATGAAACAGCAGTTTTTTTTTTACCCTCTACTCCGTGTCTTTGAAGTATCTGCGATCGTTTGGCCTGGACTGCTCACAACTCTGGTGATTCTTCTACACACACTCACACACACACACTCTCACACTCACACACTCACACACTCACTCAAAAGACTATTTTTAGTCGCGGCGCTGGTGAGAGCTGCAGAGGCAGCGCGGTGTAGGTGGAACTGACTCCGAACTACCAGGACAATCTCACAACGTTCGCTCATTGATTCGCTTCCTGGTTTCACAAAAACTGTTGCAGAACGAACTGGTTCTCTTTTAAAAACTGTTGTTTTTTTACCCATCTTTGAATTTTGATCGTCGACGACGCTGACGATGTTTCGGATTCATTCTACGCACATCTTAAAAACACACACAAATGCCGAGACGTCATTTAACCGCGAGAGGATTGTTAAGTGTATCGTGTCCTCGTAAACCATGTGTATCGCGTCCTCGTAAACCATGTGTATCGTGTCCTCGTAAACCATGTGTATCGTGTCCTCGTAAACCATGTGTATCGTGTCCTTGTAAACCATGTGTATCGTGTCCTCGTAAACCATGTGTATCGTGTCCTCGTAAACCATGTGTATCGTGTCCTTGTAAACCATGTGTATCGTGTCCTCGTAAACCATGTGTATCGTGTCCTCGTAAACCATGTGTATCGTGTCCTTGTAAACCATGTGTATCGTGTCCTCGTAAACCATGTGTATCGTGTCCTCGTAAACCACGTGTATCGTGTCCTCGTAAACCATGTGTATCGTGTCCTCGTAAACCATGTGTATCGTGTCCTTGTAAACCATGTGTATCGTGTCCTCGTAAACCATGTGTATCGTGTCCTCGTAAACCACATGTATCGTGTCCTCGTAAACCATGTGTATCGTGTCCTCGTAAACCATGTGTATCGTGTCCTCGTAAACCACGTGTATCGTGTCCTTGTAAACCATGTGTATCGTGTCCTTGTAAACCATGATATTCAAATCACACGAGAGGCCGAAATTACAGATTAGTTGTGGGTCAAAAAATACCGTTTGTGACATGAAGTCAACATTTCATTTGAATCAGGTTTTCTTAGAAAAAAACACGGAATTCAATTGTATGGCTCTATTTTATTTCAAAAATACTTTTTTTGTAGTAGTTTTTAATCAAAAAAACCTCCTACACATATTGAAAATAGAGGAAATGCCATGTTTTTTTTTCAATATTTGTATTTTAAAATGTAATTAAAGTAAAGTACCATTGGGTTATAAGTATTTTTTCACATAACATATATATTCTTTCAAAATATTTGTATATAGTATATGTAAAAACAACCAAAAAGCTGTAGTATAGTTGTAGTAATAGTTGAACTTTTTTTTGCATGAAAATCTTTTTAAAACTTGATTATCCTCAAATATAACCAGATAAAATGAGAAAAATATTCACTTAACATGTTTTTTATGTAGCCATTAGCTCAACATTGTGTTGCAATGGTTACTACACAACATTTTTGATTTTCACTACATAAATAAAAACACTATCATCCAGGATGAATTAAAAATGATGACAATACATTATCGCTTGATGTCGAATACACAAAACAAGTCACTGAATTGAACAAAATTTAGGTCATCAACACAATAAACTACGAAAACTTGTCGAAGTAAAACCAACACAATCCAGAAAACTATTTATTCAACTATCAACTATCTGAAGAACTTTTTTCATTCGCTTATAAATATTTCCTCAGAGGATTCTGACGTCTCTAGAATCCAACACAATATAACACAAATGACACACAACACTGTGAGTCAACACACACGAGGTAGGTATTGATGTAACTTCTCTGAGCCAATCAGCAGCCAGGATACTGAGCAGTGTATTTCAATAGTATTATCTTACTCTTACTATTATCTTACTTAATAGCTTGTTTTTCTTAAAATACATTTAAAAAATTGATATAAAATGTATCTTTTATTCAAGAAAAAAAAAAGGTTTTTAAATGAGATTAAAAAATAAAAACAGCTTCATAGTAAAAATAAAATACAAAATAATATTATAGTTAAACATTCAAAAATGTTACTAAAGATGTTCAGTTATTTTAAGACTATTTTTAAGATACTTTGAAAGTATTTCTTTATCAACACATGAAATGTTGTGTTTATGTTTTTAATGAAACTCACTCTTAGGAATTAAATCTATTTGCAACAAGTACTGGAAACACAAACGAGTGTGTTTCTGTAGGATCAGCTTACACGAGTAATACTCACTGCCAGTCACTAATCTCTTGTCAGCGAAAAATATTTCACACGAAATCCACAAAAAAAAGCATCTTGTGTGTCTTTGATGTGACTTTGATAAGTAAAAACTTCTATTTTGTGCAGTTTAATGAAGGTAAAAACATGATCCCGACTAGTAACAGACACAAAAGTGAGAAAGTAACTTATGTTTGTAAAGGTGATACATTTAATGTAGCAATTAGCACAAGAATGCTAGCTAGCTTAGCTTAAAACAAGTCCAATCTTGCACATCACACGTCACAAAACAAGTGTGTGAACAAAGAATATGTTTTTTTATTTACTGTACAGTTCGAGTTAGCATCGCAAGCGCCACCATTTGCTAAACAGAAAAACCTACTTTAGCAACAAGCTAGCTGTTTGACTAAGATTATGTTTTGAATGTCTTAAGAGATTGTGTATCCTCTCGTCCTCAGTCTCGTGTTTGTTTAGATGCGGAAGGACGTAATTAATGCTGCCATCTTGTGGCTTGGAAGTTTGATTGCGACACAAAAATCAAAAAACGTTGTGAATATTTGAAGCGTTAATTGTTAATAAAATAAAAATAGTTTAATTTTATACACTTTATCTATTTACATAATAACCATAAAATAACAACGAAAAAAAAAAATATATATATATATATTAAAAAAAAACATTAATTGACTGTACTGTTGAATATCGATACGGTATTGTGAAAACATATATATCTATATATATATATACAGTATATACTGTATATATAAATGTTATATTTTCTTACAACCCTTATATGATTAATGAAAAATGAATTAATGAATAATCCATGAATGAATTCACAAATTTGATATTTGTGTATTTTTTTTTACTTATATTTTATTATTACTTTTTGTACGTGTCCTACTTTTTCTACTATATTTCTCTTATATCATGGGTATAAAAACTACATCATATATTTTGTAATTATTCAAATTGTTTTCGTTGAGAATTAATACTGTATCATGGAAAGAAAAAATATTGCAGTATTTAAGTTTTTAGATATTTTCTTACACAATTAATATTAAACCAAACGTTAAGAATATGAGTTATTATTATTATTATATATTTGAAATCAATAATGATCATTTTTAAAAAGTAAAATGTACATTTTCATTGAATACGCCATAGAAAATGAATTAATAAATATATATATATATTTTTATGTGTATTTTTTAACTTATATTTATATGTGTACTTTATCTTAGCTCATGTGTCAAAGTAAATCCCAGAAGGAGCTCAAATCGAACTGTTTACATAAATAAAAAATGTGTTATTTTTAAAATAGATTTTGTTTTTGTTACCGTAACGGCGCTGCTGAATATCGTGTAAAAAAAAACTAAAAATGTTACATCAATGTATCAATATTTTCGTAAACCCCACATACAATGAGAACAAAAAAAAAGTGTTTTACTATAAGAAAATTCTCAACTTAATTTAACGTTTGTTAAATATTAACAAGGAAACTACGAAAATGAAACCTGAGATTTTGTTTTCGCTCCAGTTCGGTCCGCCTAATGGGAGGGTCGCCCCTGACCATTGTTCCAGGCGCTGGAAGGTATTTTTTTACTGGAGGATGTGCGGTCGTCATGGAGACGCGGAGGCGAGAGAACTCACAGTGACACCAGCCCAGGTGGCAGCACCAGTGCAGCTTGAAGCACTTCCCGTGGCTGTGCGTGGCGCAGATGGAGAGTCCGTCGCACGGCAGGAAGTCCGGTCTCCCGGCGCAGCTCCTGGCCAGAGCCTGAGCCTCGTCCAACTTCTCGCTCTTCGGACACTTCTGCGCTCGCGAGGCGGCCATGACCACATGTCCCGGATGTTCCCAGAGGAGGAGAGGAAGAAGAAGAAGAAGAAGAAGAAGAAGAAGAAGAAAAAAAAAAGCGTGGAAGTCCAAGAGGAGACGAGTTTATGTGACGAGCTCCATGACGAGACGTCCTTCCTCACCCAGTGTGACGCGCGGATCCACTTGAGGAGGCGGGAGGAGCCAGATCTGCTCCCTGGGACTCCACCCACGGAACCATCTCGACACGACCGAGTCCTCGCGCGCGCGCGCTCGCAAACACGCGCCTGGTCTCCTGGAAACAAAAGAGAGAAGTCGATTCAAAATATTTAAAAAAAAATAAACTTGTTTTTTAAAGGGTTTTGGTGACGCCGTTGGCGCGTTTCTGCCGCTAGGTGGCGGCAGAGAGAGCAGTCGCGGTTATGAATAATAATTCTGGTTTTAAGTAAATATAAATTTATAAAAACGTAGTTATTACATGTTAAAATGTGCAGTTAAAACACAAGTATTAGATAATGTACTTGTTTCCACAGCTATATACGCATAAGATACTGTTATAAATAATAATTCTGATTGTAAGTAAATATACATGAATAGAAACATACTTTTTAAATGTTAAAATGTGCAGTTAAAACACAAGTATTAGATAATGTACTTGTTTCCACAGCTATATACGCATAAGATACTGTTATAAATAATAATTCTGATTGTAAGTAAATATACATGAATAGAAACATAGTTTTTAAATGTTAAAATGTGCAGTTAAAACACAAGTATTAGATAATGTACTTGTTTCCACAGCTATATACGCATAAGATACTGTTATAAATAATAATTCTGATTGTAAGTAAATATACATGAATAGAAACATCGTTTTTAAATGTTAAAATGTGCAGTTAAAACACAAGTATTAGATAATGTACTTGTTTCCACAGCTATATACGCATAAGATACTGTTATAAATAATAATTCTGATTGTAAGTAAATATACATGAATAGAAACATACTTTTTAAATGTTAAAATGTGCAGTTAAAACACAAGTATTAGATAATGTACTTGTTTCCACAGCTATATACGCATAAGATACTGTTATAAATAATAATTCTGATTGTAAGTAAATATACATGAATAGAAACATACTTTTTAAATGTTAAAATGTGCAGTTAAAACACAAGTATTAGATAATGTACTTGTTTCCACAGCTATATACGCATAAGATACTGTTATAAATAATAATTCTGATTGTAAGTAAATATACATGAATAGAAACATACTTTTTAAATGTTAAAATGTGCAGTTAAAACACGAGTATTATATAATGTACGTGTTTTAACTGCTATATACGAATAAGCAGAAGCTACTGTTGTAAATAATAATTCAGATTTTAAGTAAATATAAATGAATAGAAACATAGTTATTAAAACACATTACATGTTAAAATATGCAGTTGAAACAAACATATAAGCAGAAGCTACTGTTATAAATAATAATTTTGATTTAAGTAAATAAATATGTATAAAACATAGTTTTTAAAACACATTACATGATAAAATGTGCACGTAAAACACAAGGATTACATAATGTACGTGTTTCCACAGCTAGATAAGCAGCAGATACTGTCAGATTTTAAGTAAATATATATATATATACAGTATATATATATATAATTGTTTCTTCAAACATATTTGATGTTTAAACTGTACCAGCATATTTATAATATATGTTATGAATTATAAAAATAACATGTTTAAGGTTTTTTATGTTGTTCTACACCTTCTTTAGTAAATATTATATTTTTATGTCAATGTTTCAGAATAAATGTCTGAAAATGTACTTTATTTAATTATTATGTACTTTAGACAATGATGTGGAAACGCGTATAAAAAGTAATACTTACATTTCATTTTAACATGAAATGTGTTTTAAGAATAAGTAATTAAGTAAGTAGGTAAGTAAGTAAGGTAAGGTAAGGTAAAACTTTATTAGTGGTTATTTCTGGAGCGCCTTTCTAGACCAGGGTCACAAAGTAAGAACCAGAATTTTAAAATGATCCTGAAAGAAACTGGCAGCCAGTGAAGAGTTTGAAGGAGAAATGTGAGTTCTTCTACTAGAGCAGCCAGTGAAGAGTTTGAAGGAGAAATGTGAGTTCTTCTACTAGAGCAGCCAGTGAAGAGTTTGAAGGAGAAATGTGAGTTCTTCTACTAGAGCGGCCAGTGAAGAGTTTGAAGGAGAAATGTGAGTTCTTCTACTAGAGCAGCCAGTGAAGAGTTTGAAGGAGAAATGTGAGTTCTTCTACTAGAGCAGCCAGTGAAGAGTTTGAAGGAGAAATGTGAGTTCTTCTACTAGAGCAGCCAGTGAAGAGTTTGAAGGAGAAATGTGAGTTCTTCTACTAGAGCGGCCAGTGAAGAGTTTGAAGGAGAAATGTGAGTTCTTCTACTAGAGCGGCCAGTGAAGAGTTTGAAGGAGAAATGTGAGTTCTTCTACTAGAGCGGCCAGTGAAGAGTTTGAAGGAGAAATGTGAGTTCTTCTACTAGAGCAGCCAGTGAAGAGTTTGAAGGAGAAATGTGAGTTCTTCTACTAGAGCGGCCAGTGAAGAGTTTGAAGGAGAAATGTGAGTTCTTCTACTAGAGCGGCCAGTGAAGAGTTTGAAGGAGAAATGTGAGTTCTTCTACTAGAGCAGCCAGTGAAGAGTTTGAAGGAGAAATGTGAGTTCTTCTACTAGAGCGGCCAGTGAAGAGTTTGAAGGAGAAATGTGAGTTCTTCTACTAGAGCAGCCAGTGAAGAGTTTGAAGGAGAAATGTGAGTTCTTCTACTAGAGCGGCCAGTGAAGAGTTTGAAGGAGAAATGTGAGTTCTTCTACTAGAGCAGCCAGTGAAGAGTTTGAAGGAGAAATGTGAGTTCTTCTACTAGAGCGGCCAGTGAAGAGTTTGAAGGAGAAATGTGAGTTCTTCTACTAGAGCGGCCAGTGAAGAGTTTGAAGGAGAAATGTGAGTTCTTCTACTAGAGCGGCCAGTGAAGAGTTTGAAGGAGAAATGTGAGTTCTTCTACTAGAGCAGCCAGTGAAGAGTTTGAAGGAGAAATGTGAGTTCTTCTACTAGAGCAGCCAGTGAAGAGTTTGAAGGAGAAATGTGAGTTCTTCTACTAGAGCGGCTCAGAATTCTGGCTGCAGAGTTTAGTATGAACTGCAGGCGAGACGAATAAAAAAACGTAAAAAACTCGTGTCATAAAGATATTTATTTGATAACGACTGAATTCAATCTCTTGAACATTCTTTCATTTCATTGTTTCAAGTTCAGATCCGTGTGTCGAGTAATCAAAGCACAGAAGACGCTGAAGAGACTTGGTTTGGACCAGACAGGCCACCGTACTGCCTGGTTATGCTGGTCTCTCCGGTCGTGGATTTGGTCCCGGGTTCACATAATGTGTCTTTGGTTCCATGTAGGCGAGGAGGAGGTCTCACAGCTGACTCCGGACCTGCCGGATCACGTCCCTCCAGGTGTTGATGTGTGGACTCCCTCGGGCCACCAGCTGCCTCAGCAGGCGACACGGCTCCAGGCCGGGGACGTCGGGGTTCAGGCCCTGGTGGTGGTCCAGCCGCTCCGCCACCCTGGCCAGCCCCACCGTGTGGGCGTAGAACATGGGACCCCCGCGGTGTCTGGGCCAGCCGTACCCGAACAGGTAGATGACGTCGATGTCCTCGGGTCCGGCCGCGACCCCCTCGTCCAGGATCCGGAAGCCCTCGTTGATCATGGTGTAGAGGCAGCGCTCCAGGACCTCCTGGTGGTCCACGCGGCGCGCGACCAGGCCGTGGCGGAGCCTGTAGTCCTCCAGGAACCGCCGCACCCACGGGTCGGGGACGGCCTCCCGGCTCCCGGACTCGTAGCGGTACCACCCGAGCCCGGTTTTCTGACCGAACCTCCCCTCCTCGCAGAGCAGGTCCCCCAGCGGACTGTACCTCCTGCCCCGCCTGGATCTCGTTTCTGGCTCCGAGGGACTCCGTCTCACCAGACCCTTCCCCATCCTGACCCTCCAGCCCACGTCCAGCCCGGCGAGGTCGCTCATCCTGAAGGCCCCCATGGCGAAGCCGAACTCCTCCAGGGCCCGGTCCACCTCCTCCGGCGCCGCTCCCTCCTCCACCAGGAAGTAAGAGTTGTCCTTGTACGGCTGCAGCATCCGGTTCCCCACGAACCCCCAGCAGTTCCCGACCGCCACGCAGACCTTCCCCATCCTCTTCCCAAGATGCATGGCGGTGGCCACGGCCTCGGGCGAGGAGCGGGTGCCGTGGATCACCTCCAGCAGCTTCATGACGTGCGCCGGCGAGAAGAAGTGCATCCCGACCACCAGCTCCGGACTCCGGGTCTGAGCGGCGAGCTGGTCCACGTCCAGGCTGGAGGTGTTGCTGCACAGCAGGGTCCCCGGACCGCAGACGTCCGCCAGCCGCCGGAAGACCTGCTTCTTCAGGTCCATGTCCTCGAACACGGCCTCGATGACCAGGTCCGCGTCCGCCGCCGCCCTCAGGTCCACGCCGTAGGAGATCAGGTCCAGCGGGGCGGCGACTCCTCGCCTCTGGGCGCCGCGCTCCAGCGTCCCCGTGATCGCCCGCTTCGCCGCCGCCAGCGGCTTCTCCTCCATCTCCACGGCAACCACGGGGATTCCGGCCTGAGCCAAGGAGACGGCGATGCCTCGTCCCATCGTCCCGAGACCTTCGAGGAGACGTTTGTTATATTTAAAATATATATTTTCACTGAATAAACTACTACACATATATACTTGTTAGTACACTATCACAACACCAGAGTCAAGTACTGGACAATACTACACATATATACTTGTTACTACACTATCACAACACCAGAGTCAAGTACTGGACAATACTACACATATATACTTGTTACTACACTATCACAACACCAGAGTCAAGTACTGGACAATACTACACATATATACTTGTTACTACACTATCACAACACCAGAGTCAAGTACTGGACAATACTACACATATTTACTTGTTACTACACTATCACAACCCCAGAGTCAAGTACTGGACAATACTACACATATTTACTTGTTACTACACTATCACAACCCCAGAGTCAAGTACTGGACAATACTACACATATATCCTTGTTACTACACTATCACAACACCAGAGTCAAGTACTGGACAATACTACACATATTTACTTGTTACTACACTATCACAACACCAGAGTCAAGTACTGGACAATACTACACATATTTACTTGTTACTACACTATCACAACCCCAGAGTCAAGTACTGGACAATACTACACATATATACTTGTTACTACACTATCACAACCCCAGAGTCAAGTACTGGACAATACTACACATATATACTTGTTACTACACTATCACAACCCCAGAGTCAAGTACTGGACAATACTACACATATATACTTGTTACTACACTATCACAACACCAGAGTCAAGTACTGGACAATACTACACATATATACTTGTTACTACACTATCACAACACCAGAGTCAAGTACTGGACAATACTACACATATATACTTGTTACTACACTATCACAACCCCAGAGTCAAGTACTGGACAATACTACACATATATACTTGTTACTACACTATCACAACACCAGAGTCAAGTACTGGACAATACTACACATATATACTTGTTACTACACTATCACAACCCCAGAGTCAAGTACTGGACAATACTACACATATATATGTGTTACTACACTATCACAACACCACAGAAAAAGTCAATTTTTTAAATGTATTAACTTGTGTTTTACTTATATTTAAATACACATCTGATGATATTCTCACCGATGACGGCCACTCGTCCCACAGCTCTGGGTGTGGTCGTGTCCCAGCGCGCCCCGTTGGGCGTGCTCCACTTGCCCGCCGTCCTCTGGGCGAAGAAGGCGTACTGCAGGGCGCGGGACTGGCCGGAGGTCATGAGGGTCATCATCAGCTCGCTCTCCCTCTTCAGGCCGTCCTGGTAGGAGGTGGCGGTGGTGGCGGCGCGCACCGCCTGCACGCACGCCACCGGGGCGATGGCGCCGCGCGACCTCCGCCGCACCTTCTGCATGACCTCCTCGAAGAGGCCGCGCAGGTCGGGGTGTGGCGGGCACGCCATGTTGCAGATGCGACGCTCCTGGAGGGGTTTACCTGAAACAAGAAGGTGAGTTAGAGATAACCACGGTTTAGTCTGTCGTTGTGTAGTGTGTGAGTGTGAGTGTGAGTGTGAGTGTGAGTGTGTGTGTGTGTGCTTTTTTATTTTTAAATAACGTTTTAATTTTATTGCAGTTCTTTTTTTGTTTATATTTCAATAAAGCGTGTTTTTTTTTTTTATTAACGATTGACATTCAAATATACACAGCGTTTGTTCATTTTTGTGTGGCAACTAAACTTCCGACCACTAGATGCCAGCAGTCGTTACGTCCTCCGCATCTAAATGAACAATAAAATATCGCGAGATCCCTACTATGACTGAGGACGAGAGGATACAGTGACTCCAGCAGCTTTTAAAGATGATATTTGGACATATTTTGCTTTGAAAACAAATGAAAGCAGTTACGACTTCGTAAAGAGTCATGTGGTCTGTAAATACTACAACACCAGAGTCAAGTACTCGACAATACTACACATATATACTTGTTACTACACTATCACAACACCAGAGTCAAGTACTAGACAATACTACACATATATACTTGTTACTACACTATCACAACACCAGAGTCAAGTACTGGACAATACTACACATATATACTTGTTACTACACTATCACAACACCAGAGTCAAGTACTGGACAATACTACACATATATACTTGTTACTACACTATCACAACACCAGAGTCAAGTACTGGACAATACTACACATATATACTTGTTACTACACTATCACAACACCAGAGTCAAGTACTCGACAATACTACACATATATACTTGTTACTACACTATCACAACACCAGAGTCAAGTACTAGACAATACTACACATATATACTTGTTACTACACTATCACAACACCAGAGTCAATTACTGGACAATACTACACATATATACTTGTTACTACACTATCACAACACCAGAGTCAAGTACTAGACAATACTACACATATATACTTGTTACTACACTATCACAACACCAGAGTCAAGTACTGGACAATACTACACATATATACTTGTTACTACACTATCACAACACCAGAGTCAAGTACTGGACAATACTACACATATATACTTGTTACTACTGTATCGCAATATATAGAAATGTACTAAATCACGAGGTTCTTACCAACACACTCCCATATAAGCCTCTCAAGCATCCCTTCTGTTTATCTTCGACCTGATCTCCACTTGTCCTTGTCATCCTTCAGGTCATTCTAGTCTCCCCACAGAGAACATAACCAGATCAGCAACATAGCTATCGAAACACACAGCGCCCTCTAGTGTTGACGGTTAAACAGATCTTCGATAGATCAATAGCAAATACAATTACTACGAAATTATACATTTGATGTTTCGCTTTCAAGGAAGATTTAAATAAAATAAACAGTTTAAATGTCATTTAAAAAAAAGTTAAGACTGACATTACTTCTTCAAATATTTGTTTGCGTCGGGTCAAACTTTATTTGTGTTAAAGGGTCAAAGGTCAGAACTAGAGTTTCCACTCAAGTCTCAACGAATGATTGTTTAAAGAAGGTTTTGTCGTTTATTTATTATGGAAAACGTTGGAAAAACTCAAGTCAACGCGAGACGGCGTTTCTTTCTACGTTCAAACGACGACACCGGCGTGAAAACCGGCGTTCGTTCTCTTCGACCCGAAGCGTCCGAAGGTCACGTCGGACTGGATGACGCGCCGGGATCCTGCGGATGATTCCGCCTCCCGAGCCGCGCAATCTGGGTCAGCGTGGCCCCGGGATTAAGGCGACGGTGATTAAACGTGATACCGAGTCGCCACCTTGTCCTCGGGATCCCGAGCTAAGACGGCGCCGCAGACGCCGAGGAAGCAACGACAGCAGGTCGGCCCGAGTGGACGCCAGGCGTCGTGACGGGAGATGATCCCGAGACGCCGGAGTCGCCGCGATAATCTCTAAATGGAGCTGGATTTGTGCGACGCTCTCGCCCGACAGATGTGGCGACAGATGTTGGATCCGTGGAAGTTAATCTGGACAGAGACGGACGTTCGTGACGCCGTCGCCAACCTTCCGTCAATCGACTCCCGACTCCGACGACAACCAAAAACTCAGACGAGTGGCGAGGAAAAAAACGCCAGGACGTCGGTCACATGACCAGAGAACTGGTCGACGAAAGTTGTTTGACATTTAAAATAAAATCCATCAAAACAAACAAGACTTTTTGATGAAACATCAGTGTCGTCGGAATATTTAATGCTGCAAATGTTCAAACTTTACTTTATTCAACTGTTTTTAAAGCATTCATTTGTTTAAATAAATAAAAGTAATAATATGCGATTGAAAGGTTTATATGTTTTTTAATAATTGACTTGAAAAAACAAAGAAAATGTTCAAGTATTTTTTTTTATATCTTAATTCAAAGCGTTTAAACTTAATATAAAAATGTAATAATAGTTTCAGACGATACCAAAAGAGCTTCGGCCAATCAGGCGACGCGAGGCGATCATGTGACGACGTAGAAAGTATCTCGGTCCTCCATTGGTTATGTCTGGAACTATATTACCAACATTTTTATATTGAATTTAAAAGAATACTCATTTTAAAATATTTATTTTGGAATTATTGGAACAAGAAAATAAAACTCTATGAAAAAAAAATAATTCCGAAAATATTTTTACAATTTTTGAAAAAAGATTTAAATTCAATAAAACAATCAAATGCTTAAGAAACATTTTAAAAAAAAAAACAACAGTTGTGTTATCTCTGGGTCAAGGTGACCCGAAGGCTCCAAAACAAAAGTCTTTGTCGTATTCCTTGTGTCGTCTCTGGTCTGAGGTCATTCACCTTGACCCAGAGACAGCGAAAAGGGATACTACAAACACATTTAATTTCAGGCCTCCGGGTCACCTTGACCCAGAGATATACGTTATATATCACCATTCAATATCTGACGACAGTGATATACTTCCATGGAAAAGCGACGACAAATCCTTTTGGCGTATTTTATCTACGGTCCCAGCAGAAGACTGTCCACACCAAGTCTGGTTTTGCTCGAGGTTTCTGCCCGTCAAAGGCCCAACTGTCACTCATTGTGATTGACATGTTTGTCTATTATGAAGTTTTTAATTAAACTGTCAAGTGTCTTTAGATAACTCTGCTTTTGATTTGACACTTTATGTGTTATTTTAGGGTCAAAGTGACCCGGAGGCCCCGAAAAACCAACGTGTTTGTAGTATCTCTTGTAGTGTCCGGGTCACTTTGACCCAGAGATAGCACAAAGGTTAAATGAAATTTAGCTGTCCATTTTTCTATTCCAAGTTAAAAAATGAGCTTCAGATAGTCATGTATAGATCTAATGTTGTTGTTGTTGTTGCTGTTGTTGTTGTTGTTGTTCATTTATCAATGAGATCAATAGTTTTGTTTATTTTATTCAGTATAAAAAGGTACGATCAATAAATTCATCAGCAGTGAATCCATTTTCTTTTTTGGGATTTTAAATCTTTTTTATCACTCATTTTATGGTTTACATTTCAATAAAGTGTTAATAAAATATATACTGTATATATTTTTAATTTACAATTAACAGCATTTGTTTATTTTTGTGTTGCAATTTAACCTCTGGCCACTATAGGGCAGCAGTCATTACGTCCTCTGGCGCCAATATATTGGTATTTCTTTTCCATGATACTGTTTAGATATTTAACAGCACTGACTTTCATTTTCAAAATAAATATTTTATGGTTTGTATATCAATTATTTGTGTGTGAAATAATTGAATTGGTTTAAATTTACAATTATATATAAATATAACAAATATTCGCAGCGTTTTTTCATTTTTGTGTTGCAATTTAACTTCTGGCCACTAGATGGCAGCAGTCATTGCCTCCTCCATAGCTAAAGGATATAAAAACCAGGACGAGACGATACAGTGATGACTGAGGACGAGAGGATACAGTGACTCCAGTAGCTTTTAAAGCTGATGTTTGGACATATTTTCATTTAAAAACAAATGAAAGCATTTACGACTTTGTCAAGAGTCATGTGGTCTGTAAATACTACAACACCAGAGTCAAGTACTGGACAATACTACACATATATACTTGTTACTACACTATCACAACACCAGAGTCAAGAACTGGACAATACTACACATATATACTTGTTACTACACTATCACAACACCAGAGTCAAGTACTGGACAATACTACACATATATACTTGTTACTACACTATCACAACACCAGAGTCAAGTACTGGACAATACTACACATATATACTTGTTACTACACTATCACAACACCAGAGTCAAGTACTGGACAATACTACACATATATACTTGTTACTACACTATCACAACACCAGAGTCAAGTACTGGACAATACTACACATATATCCTTGTTACTACACTATCACAACACCAGAGTCAAGTACTGGACAATACTACTCATATATACTTGTTACTACACTATCACAACACTAGAGTCAAGTACTGGACAATACTACACATATATACTTGTTACTACACTATCACAACACCAGAGTCAAGTACTGGACAATACTACTCATATATACTTGTTACTACACTATCACAACACTAGAGTCAAGTACTGGACAATACTACACATATATACTTGTTACTACACTATCACAACACAATATATCGTATCATGACACGTATCAACAGATTCAAGTTATTAATGATCTTCATGGAGTATTTTTAGTGACTAAAAAATATATTCTTATCAAAGTAAGACTGAGAAGGTTCTCGTTGCTTTATTCTCGACGCGTTCGTCTCTTTCCTGGTCCTTGAATAATCCAGGCTCAGCCGTGAAGACATCACAGCACATGTGACTGAAGCCATGAAACATTGATGTTCTCTGTGACCCCGTTTTCACTTCTTTCACTTCCTGCGGTGACGGCGTCTCCTTCTGGACTCCAAGTCCTTCTAACCGTGATCGACGTGACTTTTCACCGACAACAATCTCCGCTCACCTTCCACGCTCCGGGCGAACCTCACGGCCGCGTCCACGACGCTCCCGTCCGTCACCTGGTCCACGATCCCCAGCTTCAGCGCCTCGGCCGCCGTGATGTGGCGTCCTGACAGGAAGTGACACGTCAAGCTTCAAACCGTCGAGATTCGGAGGAAAAATGGACAGTAAATATGACTTAACAAAATGAATCACACAATCAAAGTTTGTCTTCTTATTTTTAAAATGATTAATATGAATTAAATGTAAATATTCAATCAGTTAATTCCATAATTAACTGCAGTAAAATAGTTTTAATTTAAGAAAAGTGTTTTTCTTAACAAGTCATTTTTGAAAAACACTGTATAGTCTTTAGGTTTTTGTTTGTTTATTTATTTATTTTGGCTCGTTTGCCATCGTTTAAGTTGAGTTTATTTTAAGGCTGTAACACTAACAGAGTTCAAAAGAACATACAAAAAAATAAGATTAAAATAAAAATAACTTTTGACAATTATCAACGTCAAACGTTTCCAATAGTTTCCGTGATCAACACTGACCCCCTGTGGACCAAACGATGTACTACAAGGAACTTTGCGACAAAAAAATGTAATCAATTGATTAATGTAGTAGTTAATATTAAAATACAAATAAAGGGGAAACTTAAACAAATTAAACAAAGTTATAATAATAATATAATAATATAATATATAAATATACGGTACATGGTTATTTGAATTTTAATCAAGTGTGTAAATGTGACTTTACTTGAAGATATTAAATTATTTTTGTAAAATCACTTTTAAATGTGAACATTTCATCAGTAAGATGTTTTTCTAAGATCTGTTGCATTTATGTTCATGTTAATGTGTAAACACTCAAAATCATAGAAAACTAAGAGAGTAACAGTTATTTATCCTTTTTCCTATTTTTGTTTTATTTATTTTTGCTTGTTTGCCCGAGTTTAGAGTTGACTTTGAGGCTCACGCTAACAGCAAAACGAAATAAAATCAAAGGAAAAATAACAACACAGTTTACATATTTTAAACGTTATAAAATAGCGAAAGTAAAACGTATCCAATAGTTTCAATGATGAACACTGACCCCTTGTGGAGTAAATGTGAACTACATATCATTTTGCGCGAAAGAAGTTAATCTGGGAAAGTCAATTGAATTCACTTTTTAATCAAAATCGAGTTCTATAACTATTTTAAAAAGTAATTTTGATGTTCTTGCTGTTATCCATCGATTGACAGAGATCAATTAAAATGAATATATTTGAATCGTAGTTTAAACAAAAAATAAAAACAAAGTAAACACGAGCGACTAAAACACAAAAATAATGTTTTTTAAATCCAATCAAGTCCCTTCATTTTTAAATTACAACCGTTTTTTTCCTCTTTATATAATAATCAAATTAAACACAAACACTAACCAGTTCTAAAGCAAACAAAGACAAAAACTGTCATCTGGATCTGATCTCGTACCTGTGGTGATGAGGTCCAGGGCGGCCGGGACGCCGATGAGTCTCGGGAGTCTCTGGGATCCTGTGGCAGCCGGGAGTAACCCCAGCGTGACCTCTGGAAGACCCAGTTTGGCCTTTATAACAAAGACATGAAGAGAGTTTGAAGAAACCTCCACAGAACCAGTCTAGTTTGTTTTGAACCCACCTTGGAGTGCGTGATGCGATAGTGGCAGCCGAGCGCCACCTCCAGTCCTCCGCCCAGAGCCACGCCCTCGATGGCCGCCACCACGGGCTTGGACGAGGCCTCGATGGCGTGGATCATGGGGATCAGAGCGGGACCCGTCATGGGTTTGCTGAACGCCCCGATGTCAGCGCCTGTGACCCCAACAATATTAACGTTTAAAAAAAGGTTTTCTTAGGTCAGAGTCGCTTTTAACTTCTTCCTCTAGAGGCCGATGAACCCGTGACACACATCCTGGTTTCAATCGGGTCCACGACCTTTTCTGCACCGTCAGCTTCATATCCACAGATATGGAGGGAGTTTTGTTTCGAGGTACTTCAATCAAAAATATATATTTTACTTGTGAAGAATAAACTAAACTTTTGTCATGTATTTCTTATATTATTATTATTTACTGTTGATCGTCCAGAATTCATTTTGTTTCTCACACACACACACACACACACACACACACACACACACACACACACACACACAAACACAAACACAAACACACACACACACACACACAGAATTGAGCGACAAGTTTTCAAAACCTTTTTTTTTTTTAATATTTTTGTTGATGGAAGCAACTTTTTTTCTATTAAACATGTTTGTTTTTTTATTTAAACAATCATTTGTTATGATTTAATTAGTTTTTCTTGATTAAAGCAAGTTTATTTGTAAATTGTATTTTCGATTGAAGAACTTTTTTGTTTATTAATTATTGTCAATGTTAATCAAGCATAATATATATTATTTATTTAAAAAAAAAACCTTAATAGTTGACAAAGATCTGACTTCATTTTCATGTTTAGCAGGTTTTGAAGTATAAGTGAACAAAGTTTCATGTATTTTTGCTGAAGAAATATTGATTTATTGTCAATTTAGTACACTGTATAGATTTCACCGTTATTCAAGCACAATATATTTGAATTCCTATTAAAAAAAAACTCAATAGTTGACAAAGATCTGAATTCATTTTCATGTGAAACAGGTTTTTAAGTATAAGTGAACAAAGTTTCATGTATTTTTGCTGTAGAAATATTGATTTATTGTCATCCAAGTACAGTGTATTATTGTCACTGTTAACCAGGGGTTAGGGACTATAGATGTATTACTTAAGTTCTGTTCTTTCAACATTAAAATCTAATTCAGATGGTTCTATAAATAGTAAAAAATGTTCTCACCTCCACAAAATATTCCATTTTGTCCACAGATGACGACAGACTTGATGTTGGGGTCACTGAGCGCTCGCTGCACCGTGTCCACGACCCCCTGCCTCACGGCTGCACTGTACGAAAACACATTTAAACACAAATACATTTCTTTTAAACACATGTTCAAAACTGAAGTTATTTATTTTAAAAACACAAAGTTCAGCAGTTTTGTTTGTCGAGACATCAGCAAAGAAAACCTCCTGAGGAGCAGAAACTCTATAAAAAACTGCATGATCGTCACGACAAACAATAGTTTGACTTTAATTTAACTTGATAAAGATTTACAGACAATTAAACATTAACAGGGTTTTGTTGGAAGGATTGAGGGTCAAACTCCTACTATTATGAAACACGAACGATATAAACACCAAACTTTATTATCTTTTTAACTCTCTAATGATTTTCTATGAGAAAATGTGCAGAAATGATCAACAAAACAGTACAATTTAAATATATATGTAAATGTACGTAAATAGTTTAAACTCACCTCAGTGCATTGACCGGCGGGTTTTGCAAAGTTATTAAACCCACAGATTTAGAAATATGTGACAAATGCGCCATAGTTTCGACAAATAAGAGAGAAAAGTCAAAAGTAAACGCGAAGAGTTGAACTTTGGTTCCTGAGTGACAGCTCTGCCAGGGGGGCGTGGCCGCGTCTTCTTTGTCGGTACATAACGTGTGTATCCTTCTAGGACAGCGGCCTCTACCGGCGTGGAGTAACCAAGTGTAAATAATTGTGATCCTGTTAAAGATATATATTTATATATTTATTTTTCCTGCATAAGAATGCACATTAAAGTTTGTTCATTTGTTTTTTGGACCACCATTTGTTTAATACCGGAGAAAAAAAACAACTTTTATCGGAAATAAATAAATAAAAAACAACCCGCTAGACAATTTTTTATTAAGAGTTAACTAAAAGTATAGTTACATATTGATTAATAAGGACATTTTTGGGATAATAAATTGAGATGGATCTATAAGATAGAATTCCACTTTCTTTAAACAAAACTTTAACTAAAAAATAATAACGACGAATATAAAATATTAAAATAAATCTGTTAAATATCTTAGCAGTAATTTGAGTCATGGCATGTATTTTATTTTTCAAAACACGTGAATAATAAAATAATAATAACCCGGTACTGTTGCCGAGGGAAGTGACGTCACTCTGCTGGAGCGGCTGCACTTCCTGCTGTCGTCACGCAGGTGAAGAAACATCAACAATGCGTTCTCTCGTCGGGTTGATCTCTGTGATCACCGCCGCCAGTCTTTACCTGTATTACCTGTCGCTGTACTTACCTCCGGGTCCTTCCAAACACTCGAACCGAACATCGGACTCGAACAATGCGGGGAAAGAAGAAGAGACTGAGGAGCCAATCAGGTCTGTTTGTTGTTGTTGTTGTTGTTGTTGTTGTTGTTGTTAGCTTAAGCTAATGTCATTGTTGTGACTTTTTTTTTCTTTAAAATATTGTATATATTCTGAAGCAGCGACTTCTTTTTTAGTTCAAAATATGTGTAGATCAACCAATGAACAGCTATAAGATTAGACACACGAAACAGAAGATTATTTTTTAACCAAAATGATATATTTTTTGTCTTTTACAACAAAGTTTGTTATACATTTCTTTAACTGTAGTAAAATATGAGTCAAAATAATCCCAAACCCTCTTTGAAACAGTCACTCATGATGAGACGAAACAATATATCATAATAATGTAAGTAAGTAAGTACTTTTTATTTGTATAGTGCTTTTCCAGACCAGGGTCACAAAGCGCTTAAACAATCAAAACAATATTCAATAAAGTATATATTTTAAAGATCAAGATAATACTGAGAACAACACAGGAGTTCCAGAAAATCAAGGAAAAGCCTGAACAAATAAAAACGTCTTAAGATGTTTCTTAAAGGAGTCAGTAGATCCATGTGGTCATATGAACAATTTATAGCTTTTGTTTAACTGATAATTCTTCAAGATATTTGTCAAAATGTCTTTAAATCTCTTTCAAAAGTAAATGATGAGTCAAAACATTGTATCTGTTCACGTCGAGCCACGAATGGAGATGATGTCAACATGATTGTAGTTTAAATCTGGACTGTATTTGGTCTCAGGCTCAAGTTCCCGTCGGACCTGGACGAGCTGAGACAGTTGTCGGTTCTGCTGCAGTTCTACAAGACGGAACACACCGGATACGTCCTGCTGCTCTTCTGCAGCGCGTACCTCTACAAACAGTCCTTCGCCATCCCAGGATCCTCCTTCCTGGTGAGACACCAAAACATTTGTCATCATAACGACCATCGTGACGAATCGTCTTCTTGCTCCCAGAACATTCTGGCAGGAGCCATCTTCGGGACGTACGAGGGTCTCCTGCTGGCCTGCTCGCTCACCACGGTGGGCTCCACCATGTGCTACCTCCTGTCGCAGGCCTTTGGAAAACACTATATTCAGAACCTCTTCCCCGACAAAGTGTCCATGTTGCAGAGGAAGGTAAACACAAGAAGTAAAGGCTGTGAAAGAATATTTTTATTTACTATCACAACACCAGAGTCAAGGACTGGACAATAGTACACATATATACTTGTTACTACACTATCACAACACCAGAGTCAAGGACTGGACAATACTACACATATATACTTGTTACTACACTATCACAACACCAGAGTCAAGGACTGGACAATAGTACACATATATACTTGTTACTACACTATCACAACACCAGAGTCAAGGACTGGACAATACTACACATATATACTTGTTACTACACTATCACAACACCAGAGTCAAGGACTGGACAATACTACACATATATACTTGTTACTACACTATCACAACACCAGAGTCAAGGACTGGACAATACTACACATATATACTTGTTACTACACTATCACAACACCAGAGTCAAGTACTGGACAATACTACACATATATACTTGTTACTACACTATCACAACACCAGAGTCAAGTACTGGACAATAGTACACATATATCCTTGTTACTACACTATCACAACACCAGAGTCAAGTACTGGACAATACTACACATATATACTTGTTACTACACTATCACAACACCAGAGTCAAGGACTGGACAATACTACACATATATACTTGTTACTACACTATCACAACACCAGAGTCAAGGACTGGACAATACTACACATATATACTTGTTACTACACTATCACAACACCAGAGTCAAGTACTGGACAATACTACACATATATACTTGTTACTACACTATCACAACACCAGAGTCAAGTACTGGACAATACTACACATACATAATTGTTACTACACTATCACAACACCAGAGTCAAGTACTGGACAATACTACACATATATATTTGTTACTACACTATCACAACACCAGAGTCAAGGACTGGACAATACTACACATACATAATTGTTACTACACTATCACAACACCAGAGTCAAGTACTGGACAATAGTACACATATATACTTGTTACTACACTATCACAACACCAGAGTCAAGGACTGGACAATACTCCACATATATACTTGTTACTACACTATCACAACACCAGAGTCAAGGACTGGACAATACTACACATATATACTTGTTACTACACTATCACAACACCAGAGTCAAGTACTCCACAATACTACACATACATAATTGTTACTACACTATCACAACACCAGAGTCAAGTACTCCACAATACTACACATACATAATTGTTACTACACTTTCACAACACCAGAGTCAATTACTGGACAATACTACACATATATATTTGTTACTACAGTTTCACAATATATCGTATCCTTGTAAAGTGATACGTTGTATTTCAACACAATTCTTGACCAAAATCAAAGTCTATAATGAATAAAAATGTTCTAAAAGCAAGAACTTCTGTTCTTCTCAGGTCGAGGACAACCGGGATTGTTTGTTCTTCTTCCTTCTCTTCCTGAGGTTCTTCCCGATGACGCCCAACTGGTTCCTGAACATGTCGGCGCCGATCGTCAACATCCCGATCACCTTCTTCTTCTGCTCGGTCTTCATAGGTGAGTTGAACACAACGAAACTTGAGAAACATACCTATATTGTTGCTGGTTTTTTATCTACTTCTGAACAAGTATATATATATATATATATATATATATAAGTGAAATATTGAAACAATAAAACATCGTACGTCTTCTTTCACGATACTTTATCTATATTCAACAGCACTGCATGAATAGATTTTTCAATCAAAATGTTTCTATAGTTCTTTGGGGTTTTATATTTCTGTAGTGTATAAAGTAAAAATAATATATACTTTTACAATTACAATTAGCATACAAGAATAAATAAAGTTTTATTTCCAGTGTTATTAAGCAATATGGGATTTTTTTGTGGTGGCAGTACAGAATAAAAACAAAACAAAATAAGCAAACAATCAGCCATTATACGGCACCATTTTCAATGTTTGTTCATTTTTGTGTTGTGATTTACTACTTAAACTTACTTCTGGCCACTAGATGGCAGCAGTCGTTACATCCTCCACTACTAAAGAAAGAATGAGATCCTGGCGATGACTGGGGACGAGATAGTACTCCACAATACTACACATATATACTTGTTACTACACTATCACATCACCAGAATCAAGTACTCCACAATACTACACATATACTGTATACTTGTAACTACACTATCACAACACCAGAGTCAAGTACTGGACAATACTACACATATATACTTGTTACTACACTATCACAACACCACAGTCAAGTACTGGACAATACTACACATATATACTTGTTACTACACTATCACAACACCAGAGTCAAGTACTGGACAATACTACACATATATAC
This sequence comes from Callionymus lyra, assembly GCF_982586985.1. NCBI lineage: Eukaryota > Metazoa > Chordata > Actinopteri > Syngnathiformes > Callionymidae > Callionymus > Callionymus lyra. The sequence continues at coordinate 5,629,710 of NC_141829.1, forward strand.
TTGTTACGACACTATCACAACACCAGTCAAGTACTGGACAATACTACACATATATATACTTGTTACTACACTATCACAACACCAGAGTCAAGTACTGGACAATACTACACATATATACTTGTTACGACACTATCACAACACCAGTCAAGTACTGGACAATACTACACATATATATACTTGTTACTACACTATCACAACACCAGAGTCAAGTACTGGACAATACTACACATATATACTTGTTACTACACTATCACAACACCAGAGTCAAGTACTCCACAATACTACACATATATACTTGTTACTACACTATCACAACACCAGAGTCAAGTACTCCACAATACTACACATATATACTTGTTACTACACTATGACAGTATATTGTATCGTTGACCCCGTCGACCTCTGGTCCTCAATGACCTCCTGGTCTCCTCAGGTCTACTTCCCTACAACTTCATCTGCGTCCAGACGGGCGTCATGTTGTCTGAAGTCTCGTCTCTGGACGACCTGTTCTCCTGGGACAGGTTGCTTCAGCTGCTGGTCGTCGCGCTCGCGGCTCTGCTGCCCGGAGCTCTGATCCGCCGCCACAGCCGGCGCCGCCTGAACCTGGACGTGGAGACCAAGAACGGACTGAAGAAGAAGAAGAAGAAGAAGAAGATGGTCCAGTAGAGAAGCAGCAGACCTGGACGACTCTGAATGTTCTCCCGGTGAGAGCTGAGCTCTGTTTTAGGTGCTCCAGAGATTCTACCTCCGTCGTGTCGAGACTGATCGTTTCTAAAGGTTTCTTATCCTCGTCGAATATTATCGACTCTGATGTGAGAAGCGTTTTCAACCGAGGCCTTAAACCTGTCCTGTGTTGTGTGTCAAAGTGTTGTGTGTCAAAGTGTTGTGTGTCAAAGCAAAATGTGTTGATGTTTTTGAGTCTTGAAAATTCCCGAAAATCTTTAATCAAAGATTAAGAGAATGATTTTTGGAAGGAAATATTTCTCATATATTTCATTCAAAAGTAGTTATTTTGTGTCTTTGATGGAGTTTGTTGTTGTTGACACTTTGATGAGTGAAAACAGGTTAAAGTACTGTAATGAAAGTGTAAAGAAACATTGATAATAGTTTGTTTTTTTAATATATATAAATGACATGGTGACGCAGGTTCAAATCCCAATTTGGGTGAAAACATGTTTTTGAGCAAATGTATTTTTTTCCCCCAAAGGAATCAATAAAGTTATATTTCTCGAAATCGTGGAAGTTAATAGTATTATTTTTATGAAGTCACGTGAAAATGAGCTCCTTGGCAGAGGTATGTCTCGACACAGTTCTTTTCATGTACTGTAGCCGTGTCTCAAATACTTCTCTTAGTGCACTGGTTAGTATCATCAGGATAGTGTACGTACTAACTAGTAACTAATTCTCCACAGATAGTATGTCTCAAATCAAACTCTGCTGCTACACACTAACAGGAAATGACGCGACAGCTTCTTCTTCTACTACTATTTAACGATGATTTCCACCAGCTGTAGGAACACTATCGCCACCTGCTGGCAGCACGTTTGGTTTCAAGAAATATGAGAAATATTGGTGAAATATTTAGGTGTCGTCCTCCTATTGCTGCTGAAAATACACCTGTAAGTATATGAAGATATATATATATACATATACAGTATATATATATATATAATATATATAATATAATATATATAATATATATATATATAATATATATATATATATATATATATATATATATATATATTCGTTTAGTGTAGAAAGTGTCCATCGATCCATACTCAGTTTTGTGTGTGTTTTAGTCACAATTTAGTGTGTATGGAGCACTACATTTACATACTAAGAATTGAGACACTTATGCACTTAAAAATACTAAGTTGAAGTACACAAGTATGTGATTTGAGACACAGCTCTGACGTGTAATTGTCCTTAAACAATGGATGCACACGCAGGTGACCTTTGACCCCGCGCTTCACAGAGGGTCGAACATGTTTATAAGTCGTCAGGAAACAAAAAAAAGTCAAAACTTTTTTTTTTTTTTAATCTTTCAAATTTTGTTTATTGCTCAGATCCAGGTTGCTCAGCAATACAGTTCACTCAAAACAAAAGTATGCCTGTGACCAGAACCGTCCGCGGATCCACCAGGAATGGACCCGCGAAAACATCGAGGTGTTTTTTTTTGTTTGTTCTGGAACCTTCGTGGGTTTTTTTGTGGGTTAAAAACTCGAGGGTCGTGACCTAACGAGGAACAAAGGAAAATCTGCAGAGTTTGTGAGATGATGTCAAGAGATGGATGTTTTCAAACGGAGAGAGTGTGAAGCGTAGAACATTCGAGATGAACTACCGACGGTTTTCGCGCTATGGTTGGTTTTTGTGTGTGTTTTCACGACGAGACGAGACAAAAACACGGGTTTGGCTCCGGGACAAAAACCTTCCTCAAAGCCACATAGATCCGATTGGTCGTCAGGCAGAAGATGCACGTGTCGGACCTGGATACTTTCATTTATGACAAATTATCTTTTTTTTGTTGTTTTTGTGTTTTTTTTTTTTCGATTCCCAAATCAGCTCAAAACTCCTATAAGCATATTTTTGTTTTTAAAAACCACAATCTAACAGCTATTCTTGGTAGTGATCTAACAGGAATGAATATTAAAAGCAAAGAATCCCAGCTACGTCTCCAGACTACGTTATTAAAAACAGTGTAAATGACACCAGAAAAAAACCAGATCAACAGAAAAAAAACAAAACAAAAGCCTAAAAACTTTTTTCCAACCACCGTGTGAGATGTGACTAAAAAAAAACACTTTGTCGTGATGTGTGTGTTTTTTTTTTTTCTCGGGGGGTGGTGGTGGTGTGTGTGTGTCGCTGCGAGTGAACAGCAAACATCCCCTAAATTAAAAAAAAGTAAAGTAAGAAAAAAAAAAGGATATTATCGACAACCAGGATGCTTTTCGCTCGCCGAGGTCGCCACGGTAACATCTGGAGAGCGGGTGAGCCAAAAAAAACAAGAGAGGGCGAGAGAGAGCGTCCACGAGGGCGAGTGGGAGCCGCGACAGAGAAGAAGCACTGCATACGGGTCGCGGGGTCAGGGGTCAGGGGGTTCTGGTCGTGAGGTTCCGCCCGAGAGCGGCTTGTGTTCACTGAGGACCGATCGATGGTTGTTTTTTTTTAAAAATTCAAGCTCTATTTTCGGCGCCGGAGGGAGCGAGCGTGAAGGGACGACAGGTTCTCCTGATGCACACGGTGACGTCAAAGTTCTACATTCTACACAAAAGTCCTGTCAGTGTCTTGTTTGTTGTTTTTTTTGCAGCTTCAGTTTTTAACCCCGAGTGTGTGTTTTTTTATAAAATAGGGCTGGTAGAGTTTTGTGTGTGTGTCGGTAGAAAATCCTCCCGCTCGCTCACGAGCGCAGGTGGGTCACCTGTTGGTGAGTCACCTGTTGGTGGGTCACCTGTTGGTGGGTCACCTGTTGGTGGGTCACCTGTTGGTGGGTCACCTGTTGGTGGGTCACCTGTTGGTGGGTCACCTGTTGGTGGGACCTTATCAGAACCTACAGAAACCGGGTCAAGGACAGTGGAATACGGTTTTTTGACCACTTTTTTGTGGGCTGGACCTGAAGAGACTTTTTTTTTTTCGTTTTTTTTTTTGTCATTTAAAAAAAAAAAGAGTAAAATAACGCTCAAAAATGATCAAGGCATACAAAATGTGAAAAAAGGGGGTGGGGTGGGGGGGGGGGGGGGAAATGAAAGGTCGGACTGAGGTACCCTGAAGCCTGAGGTAGATCACAATACTGACACTTCTTCACATCCTCGACCTCCACACGGTTCACGTCTTGTTCTCTCCTTTTGTCGTTTCAGGTCGTTTTTTGTGTTTTTTGTTTATATTATTTTCACGGTCTCCAGAAAATAAACACTTCCCTTCAAAATAATATGGCAGTGTCCCACTGAGGAAGAAACCAAAAAGGACTTTTTTTTTCTCTTGTTATTTATAGCTCTCATCACAAAATAGGAAAAAAATAGATTCATAAATATTACTCTGTTTTTATATATACACACACACACATGCACACACACGCACACACACACACACACACACACGTGGAGGAAGCTGTGCGTATTGGCAATAACCTTTACTTTTTTTTTTTTTTTTTTTTTGCGCCTGGAAGATGAAGCTGATGAAAGTGATGGTGGCGAAAATAAGGCAACAAGCTTCCAAGAGTTTTTTTTTTTCCTTCTTTTAAGTGACGCGTGAACGCTAGCGCCACCGTCAGCCAGCCAGGAGCAACACCAGATCTGCGCGGCTGGTTCAAGGCATGGGTGAGAAAAAAAAGAGAGAGAGAGAGAAAAACAAAAGGCTGCATATCGTACATTCACAGCTGTCATGACGACTTTTTTTGAGGAACAAAAAAAAAACAAAAAAAAAAACCTCCCTGACGAAAAAAAAAAAGGCGGTTAAAGCCAAGACGCGGCCGCGGTCACGTTTGCGGGTGTGTGTGTTCCACAGGACATACAGTGCCCCCCCCCCCCCCTCTTTTCTACTTCCTGTCATGTGACTTCTTAATGGCAGACGTTCACAAGTCAATTATTTAAACCTTAATTATTTGATGCCAAACATACTTTTTTCCATTGAAACCTTGTTTGTTTTTTTTAAGCATTTCATTATTTTTTGGAATCATTTAATTAAAGGTTGGATTAAAAACAATACATTTAAGTTAAAATATAAATGAATAGTTTCTTTAAATGAATTTAAAAAAATTATTATATTAAATTGAATATTAATATTATTTTTTTGAATATTAAATAAATTGAATATTTTCTAAATTTGTGCCTTTTATTTTTTTTACACAAAGAGTTTGATATTCTAAAAATCGAATTATTGACAAATAAATTATCTATATTCAATTTTAATTTGTAGTCTTTTAAATTCAATATAATAATGTCGGTAAAATAAGAGACAGCAGACAAAACCAAACGAGCACCGAGCTACTGGATCGGTCATGTGATCATCTGCTTGTGACCTGATTGGCTGGAATTTGGATCATTTATTTTTTGAATTATTTAAATTAAAATATCAAACTATGTATATAAAAAAAGAAATAAAAAAAAAACACATTCAACCTTTAAATATACAAATTATTGATTTAAATTGTTCAATAAAACTCATTCAAAGATATAATTTATAAATTATATGAATTCAATTTTAATTTGTTATCTTTTTTAATTCAATATAAAAATGTCGGTAAAACAAGAGACGGCAGACAAAACCAAACGAGCACCGAGCTACTGGATTGGTCATGTGATCATCTGCTTGTGACCTGATTGGCTGGAATTTGGATCATTTATTTTTTGAATTATTTAAATTAAAATATCAAACTCTATGTGTGGATTGGAAAAAAAAATGTAATTAATAAGAACCTTTAAATATACAAATTATTGATTATTCAATAAAACAAAAGGTATAATTTATAAATGATCGAATTCAATACAAACAAATGTTTCAATATTATTGTAAAAATGCTTTAAAAAAACAATTCAAAGTTCACTGACGATAGACGGCGAGCGAGGGCGTGGGGGGGGCGGCGGCGATATTCGAGTCATCGATCAGATGGAAGGAAAGAAGGGGAAGCGGCGAGCGTGATGAGAGAGCGACAGCAGAAGAGAAGCAGGGAAAGGGTCAGCGAGGGGCACGAGGGTCATCGTCTAGGTTGGCACACACAGGCTTGTTAAGGAAAGAAACTAAGAACCGGTGGGTTTTTACTGCTGTGGGGGGGATTCTGGTCTGGAGCGTCTACGTCTCGAACCGGAACAGGAGCCGCTCTACCCTGTCGTGACTCTGGTGCTCGTCAGTCAGTGTTAGTACAGTTGCTCCGTCTGCTCAGCTAAAGAGATAACGGGGCGACACTAACCTCTTAAGATTCTCTGCCATTTTATCTTTTTTTATCTTTTTTTTTTTTGGTCTTTTTTCAAACGTTTTCTTGAGTTGATATCAGTACTGCTGCTGCTGTTCTACCTGCTCTCACAGGGCCTGGCAGTCGACGCCCTCCTCAGCCTTTGGCTCTCTCACTTGTGTCTCCCCCTCAGTGAAGTTCTTTGGTTTTTGATCCCGGTGCTGCTGGTCTGCCCTGCGTGTCCCCCCTCGGCCTCGGCCTTCGTTCCGGGGTGGGTCTCTGTCCGTTCGGGAGGGGCTACATTCATTGGCTGGTGCCCGCTGGAGCCGCCCTGGCTGTCACTTGGAGTGATGCGGTGACATGGCGGCGCCTTGCTGGTGCTTCTGTTCCTGATGTTTGACCTGCTGGATGATCTCCCGGATCCTTCTCTGCGCCGTCTGGGACACAAAGTTTCAACGTTTCAATGTTTGTACAAAACTCTCTTTTCACTGAAATATTGACATTAGAAAATGATCTTAAGCTCCGCCCACTGTTTTTCTGTCGACCATAACCACACCCACTCTGCTGTGATTGGTCAAACACATAGAGGTGTGTCACCGCGTGTCATCAATCCTTAAAAGTCTCCAACTACGAGGGACTCGTTGTATAAACAAAGCAGGGCGTGATTACAGCTGGCTGGAGGAGGAGTGAAGCCATTATTTCGTCATAATGGACTCTCGTAACCTCTCGTTCGCCCAGATTTCAGAGCAACTTTATAAAGTAATAAAGTGTAAAACATGGTCATGATGAGAAGTTACTGTGTCTTGGAGAACATTTACTAGGAGGGAGAGTTGGGAGTTTTACATTAGTTGATCTTTAAATATGGCGATACTTTTCACGACACCGTATCGATAAATAACACCGTATCGATTTAGGGTTCAATTAAGTGTGTGTAAAAAATGTTTGATTGGTTTATTTAAGATTAACTGTCATTACATCCCACACAGCCAGAGGAAGAAAACAATTCTGCGAGATCTCTGCGATAACTGAGGATGAGAGGATACAGTGAGTCCAGCAGCTTTTAAAGCTGATATTTGGACATATTTTGGTTTGAAAACAAATGAAAGCAGTTACGACTTTGTCAAGAGTCATGTGGTCTGTAAATACTACAACAGCAGAGTCAAGTACTCAACAATACTACACATATATCCTTGTTACTACACTATCACAACAGCAGAGTCAAGTACTGGACAATACTACACATATATACTTGTTACTACACTATCACAACACCAGAGTCAAGTACTGGACAATACTACACATATATACTTGTTACTACACTATCACAACACCAGAGTCAAGTACTGGACAATACTACACATATATACTTGTTACTACACTATCACTATATATCGTATTGCTGACCTTGTATCATGATATTTAATGCAACTTCAGATTCTTGCCAATACACTCTTAGAAACACTTTTTTATTTTGTGTTTCTAATACAACACATTTATAGTCATTTGCTAGATTAGGAAACATATTCAATATTGATTATTTTTTAATTATTTCTTCTATATGATGGTTCAAATAGTTAAGACTCTCCTAGAAGAACTCTCTAGATCAGGAGTAAGTAAGTAAGTAAGTAATTTATATTTATATAGCGCTTTTCCGGATTAGGGTCAGAAAGCGCTTAAACAATCAAAACAATACTCAATAAAATACTTCCTGTTTAGATACTACACCGTCTCCAACAGGAAGTAAGAGTCTGATATTCGTATTGTCATTTCAAGTCTTGTACGCGCCACGTCTTCATCAAACACTTCCATCAACGTTAGGTTTATAACAATTCAAAGTATAATAGTTCTAATCCCTAATGTCTCTCCAGGTTTTTGTCTAAAATACCATCATCTTTATACGTCTTCAACATGGAAGATAAATCAATTCATTGAGTTCGATACATGTGCTATTATTTCACTACTTTGTCACACCTGAACTACACTTAACTACTTTACAGAAGACATTTTTCAAGAATTGAGAGACTAATGCTGTGTCTCAAATCGCATACTACTCTTAGTATACTAGAAGTTAGTATGCATCAGTTTAGTGTACATACTAACTAGTACGCAAATTCTCCACAGATAGTATGTCTCAAATCAAACTCTGCTGCTACACACTAACAGGAAATGACTCGACAGCTTCTTCTTCTACTTCTATTTAACGATGTTTCAACCAGCTGTTTGAACGCTATCGCCACCTGCTGGCAGCACGTTTTGCAAGTTTGGAAAAAGAAATAAAGAAAAAATATGAGAATCTAAATAATCGCGAGATATTTAAGCTGGTATCAGCAGCGAAGACGTGTTTATCCTCCTACTGCTGCTGAAAATGCACCTGTAAGTATATATATATATATATATGCATTTATATATGACTTAACTTCCGTTTAAAACGTCACTAAGATGGCGGCTGTTTAGTGTGATTAGTGTCCATCGAACCATACTCAGTTTTGTGGGCGTGTTAGTACGCCAATTTAGTGTGCATGGCGCACTAAATTTCGCATACTAAGAATTGAGACGCACTAAAAATACTAACTTTTAGTACGCTAGTATGCGATTTGAGACACAGCATAAATGTAAATAAAAAGAAAGATGTCAATATGCGTGCGGTAAGTTTCCGGTTGCATTTACACAGTTCTGCCACTGGGTGGAGCCAGAAAATAATTACACAAATTGCTGTAAACTTCTATTTTCTATTTGCATTAGCAGAACAACGAGATAGTATTAAACAATTCTATGTATTAGAATTTATAACTATAACAATAACTAGAATTTATATGTTTATTTATGTTTAAAATGCATTAATTAGATGGCCAGGGGTGGGGAGAAAAGTAGGAAGAAAGTACATTCACTCTGCATTATACAAGTGTATACCACATATGCACACTGAATGTGGCGCCCCCTAGTGGTACTGTCCCCGGAGCTCCCGTGCTCACCTGGCTGGCATAGAAATGTCCACTAATCTTCACAAAGACCTCGTCGTTCTCGTCGGGGGTTTGGTCTCGAGGCACGATGACCTCGGCGTTCGTCATGTTCTGTAGATCCGTTACCTGAACACCACAAAAAAACAGAAGGATTTTAGTCTCGATGAACAACGTTTCAATGACAGTCCAGTCACTCTGGTGAGTATTATGGGATGATAAACATCTCACAAACAATGTTGTTCATCTTTAGAGCAAAATATTGCTTCCGTCTACATTGGCCTTCAGTTCCTTAAACCATTAATCACTGTCAATCATGGATGATGAAATCATCAGTGAACACAGAAGCAGATGGAGCACAAATGCCTCTCCCATGATGCAACACTAATAGACTCAGGGACTCATTCATTCCTCATGTTATTAGACTGTCTAATTCTGATTTTTTGGGGCAGAAGTGAAAAGATTATTCCATTCCATGTTATTCTTTGTTATTTTTCTTGATCTATGTTCTTTATCTTTAGATTTAGATTGTGACATCTTGCACTTTCTTTTTATTGCGCTTTGTTCTTGCTTTTCATGAATCTATCGTCAGTGTTGCTGTGAGCTGGAAAAATAATTTCCCGGAGGAAACCTCCAGAAGAATAATAAAGTGTAGCTATCTATCCATCCATCCATCCATCCATCCATCCACCTATCTATCTATATCATTTTAGAAAAAGTACTTCACAGAATCTTGGATAAAATATTAGAACTTTATTTACTAGGGCTGCACGATACATAGAAAAAATAATGATATATTGGCACGTTCGATATGCATATCGAAAACATGTGCGATAATATATAATTTATAAATATATATATATATATATATATATATATATATATATATTATTGATCAATTAATCAGTCAACTCAAATCAAGCATTTCTTAAATGTGCACTTCGACCAATTAGTGTCACGTTCTACAAAGTTGTCAATTTGTACTTCTATGTCTCGTTGTTGTTTACGTCTCCGTCCGTCTGTGAACTGTGTGGCGCAGCTTGTTAGGCTCGTTGCTATGGCGACACGTCTTGGCTCAGTATATACACGGAATTAAAACTAACTTATGATCTAGTCAAACACTAGTGATCCACTCGTCACTCGTCTCTTTCAACCTCCTTTGTTAAAGCAACATATTGTAAGAACTTTTCATCTCGTCTCAGTTGTTTTCTTATAAGATCGTGAACTTCCAAAAAACCTGTCCGTCTTCACCGTATGCTAACGAGCTAAGTTGTTAGCGTCATTTATAAAGTGTTACGTGTGCGTGTACAAGGAGGTGGATTTATTATTGATTTGGTGATATCGCGACGCGCCGGCAGCTCCTCTCTGATGTCGCTCAGTTTGGCGGGAAACCGATGCAAGTCCCGCGAGACTGAGAGTTATAAGTGAGATTTTTCTACCATCATGTCGACACTGAAGCGCAGAAATAAACGAAAGGGAAATATCTCATTGTTTTCCTTCTCTAAAACCCGAAACCTCCACTACAGTACTCACTCCTGCGCTCATGCACGCAGCTACATTTTAAGGTAAAGGAACTATTACTTACAAACGATGGGGAAATGTTCAACTCACCGTTTTGCCGCCTTTGCCGATCACTCTGCCCGCCGCGTTGGAAGGAACCTTGATGTGGGTCTCAAGTTTGACTTCCTCTTTCGCGGAGACAAAGTTTTCCTCCTTCAACTTCCCATATATCCGACCCTGAGCCTGCAGAGCAACGAAGGAAACGAGGGAGGATGAAGAAGGGTTTTTTTTCCTGGAGATTGGATTTGATTTGTACAAATGTTACTTTGAACTGAGCCTCCGGGGTTCCAGTAATGATCACAGTCCTCTCGGTCACGTTGGGGCCCTCGGCTTGAGTGATCTGACACAAAGAAGACCATGAAGGTGGAAGTAGAAACTTTCTGCTCAATTGAATAATAGTATTTGGAAGTACATCATTTTCTGACACAGTTATTGATGGAAGTATATCAGTGTATGAGTGTTTGACATTTCAAATATTGAAACCTTTTTATTATTATTATTTTTAATGCTTTTTGAAGCATTTAATTATTATTTTTGAATAATAAATTCAATATGTCCTATATTTGTTTTGATTATATTGAGTATTCTTTCTTTAAAGAATATTTTCTAAACGAATATGTGTTCAATTACGCATGCATGTATATTTTAATATTATGATTCAACTTCAACCCTTTAATATAGAAATTACTGATTCAGGGCATAAAAATAAATACATTAAAAGCTTAAAATACAACAACATTTCAATTAAAAAATACGTTTGAAATATGAAATTCAAATACAATATTATGATGGCAATGATATACTTCTGTATTTATTACCTTTTTTTAATAGTGAATGTAGAAATGATAGTGTTTTTTATGAACTTAAAAAGCTGAAGATATTGATTGTAAACATCCAGCGGCTTCAGCGAGCGCTCAAGTGTTGAAGGTTCACTGACCTTAATTGAAGCTGCAGAAAAGTGGGCGAGTTCTTTGATGTGCTGACCCTTCTTGCCGATCAGAGCTCCGACTGCCTGAGTTGGTACCAAGAGGTAGACGACCTCCTGTTCTGGAGCCTGTGGAGGGAGAGACGGCTTTTTTTACTAAGACGTTTTTCACTGTCCAAAAGTCTTTTTGAAACTCTTAGGAAAAAAGGATGAATTGAAAGAAGATTAAAGGTAGTTTTTGTTTTTTTCTTAAGTGCCTGATGAAGAAGCTGTTGCATGAAAGTAAGTAAATACCTCTTGAAAAAATATTTAATGTTGTTTTTTAAGCACTTAATTGTTTGTGTTTGTGTTTATAAATACATATAATATATCTATATCTATATATCTATAGTATATATATACTATAGATATATAGATATATAGATATAGATATAATATATAGTGCCGCCAGGTAATAACAAAAGACTACAAAGCTGAGTGGCTGAAATGCAATAATTTTTCAAAAGATCCACATTTCTTAATTCAAATATTTTTTTAAATATATGAACTATTTAAATCATTTATTAAAAAATAAATAAAGATATTCCAAAATTCAAGAATTAAATTGTTTTATTAAAAATGCTGGCGGGATTCATTTAATAACCTCTAAATTGGAAAATAAATCACATTTATTGTAAATTAAACATGTTTTCGCTTAAACTATTTCATCAATCAATCACATGATAGTTGTGTGTCGCATGATTGGCTAAGAGTTCAAGTAGCTCGATACTCTTTTGGTGACACTACTATAAACATTTTTATATTGAATTTAAAATACTGAAAATAAAAAAATGATTGAAATAAGATTTAAAAATTTAAAAAAATATTTTTAACTTTGATAATTAGTGGAATTAGAATTTTAAACTGTACAGGTATGTGTAAAAAAAACATGTTTTGAAAATACTCCATTTTTAATAATAAATTATTTAAAAAACGAAACAAATTCAACCCTTCGATATAGAAACTATCGAGTTCAACGTTTCAAAATTCCACATTTCGAACCATTCAATATTCAGACGGCACTGTTATACTTCCAAACTGCTGAGGACATGCTGGTGTGTGTTAGGATGTATTCAAGGAATGTATGGCTGATGAGAATAAGTGTGTTTTCACTTTAAACTTCAAAGATGAGCTCATGGTCGGATCAGAACACGACTTACCGAGTGCATGTGAGATCCTCCTGGAGGAGCCCCGTACAGTCCATGTGAAGAGTAACCCTGGAGGAAAACAGACGACATTCTTAGACGACGACTCAAGGATCCACCATGTTTGAGTCATTAAGTTTTTCAGGTTTCTGGATGAATCACGTCCAGCTTGAACGACCGTCTCGCATTCTCGCGCCGTGTCTCACGGATGAACCGGAAACATGTTTTTCTGACTCATTCCACGAGACCTCGGGGGGAGATTCCAACTCAAACATTTTTGGAACAACTTACGAAGAAGGGGTTATATCCTGCGGGTACCACCGGCGGAACGCCACCACGGGGTCCTCCAGCAGGGGGCATCACTGGCAAACCGGAGGAGAAAATGCCGAGAGCGTTGAGGTTCAAGCCGGGAATCAAGTTGGACTGTTGCTGAGGTGAGAGACCAGAAAAAATGCTCAATGATATTCATCTTCAGGACATGCAAGTACGTATGTAATATTTATAGAGCGCTTTTCTAGACCAGGGTCACAAGGCGCTTAAACAATTAAAACACTAGCGGATAAAATATATACTTTAAAGGTCAAGATAACACCGAGACAAACACAGGAGTCTCAGAAAATCAAGGTAAAGCCTGAACGAATGAAAGTGTCTTAAGATATTTGTTGAAGGAGACAATAGTAACAAGCAGTAAATTCATGCAAAATAATAAAAACTCTGAAATAAAAGAAGGAACATTTTAGATTATCTTTTGTGGACATTGAGGCGATATTTTATCGGAGCACTGTGACGTGTTTTTACAGCAAGACACACATACATTTTTGTTATGTACATCATCAAAAGACGTTTTGTCATAACCAGTGAGCTGTGAGGGGAAACAACATGTAAATGAACCAACAGAAAATTATTAAATTAATCAAAAACCAAAACAAGGTTTTAAATTCAATCACGTCTTCCTCACCTACTTCAAATTGTATTCATAGTATAATGTTTAGATTGTTTAAAAGCTAAACAGCTTTTATAATTTACCCTTTCGCTCTTTTTTCTTTATTATTCTACCTATATTGAGTAGAAAACGGGTAATATAACATCATAAGTACCTTTTACTTTAATTTTTAATCCATCATTCGATTAGGAAATATCGACAAATTCCCTTTAAATGGTAGGTTTGCAAGATAACTCATTTACTCACTTTTTTGTTGTTTTTGTCGCTTATTAAATTTAAACTGTAAATAAATATTACCTTTAAAACGAGTACAATGAAGTATTCTGCATACTGGAAATAAGTGGAGGACGGAGCGGAAATGAAACCCACAAATATTGTTTAGATCGTCGATGTGTGGATATTTAAAGATTACGACGAATAATTATTATAAAAAGCGACTACTTTCGTCAATTAAACGTGAGTTCTTTCTTTCTTTCTCATTCTAATGCGAAAGTTAAAAATATTGTTTTGAGGCCTTCACACCTGCAGTAGCTAAATACGCTAACTGCTAACAACCAACTTAAATGTTATACTCACGCTAACAGCCAATGTTTCTCTTTACTTTGAGGATATCATTGTTTTAGGAAATTTAACTAAAACTATTAATATAACATTTTAATACTATTACGCATCCGTGTATTGTCCGCCTATTCTGGTGCATCTCCGTCAACGGTCCGTGTTGCATTTAAACCAACAATAGTTGAAGGAGTCAGTAGATCATCAAACACACACCAGAATTTTAAAATGATCCTGAAAGAAACTGGGAGCCAGTGAAGAGTTTTAAGGATCGAAGAAATGTGAGTTCTTCTACTAGAGCGGCTCAACACTCATAGTAGATGTTGATTCATGTTAATTTAATGACATATAACAACGTGTTTAAGATAACGTACATTACTAATATTAACGCGTAAACAGAAAATTCCAATATCATTAAAACTGATAAAATACAACATCAGAGTCATTAAGAAAGTTTGGTAAATAAACAACATATTCAGCCAGAGGCTGACATTGTTCAATTATTTTGGCCCCTTGTGTTTGACTTCTCTGTTCTACAGCATAATTGCGGCACAATTTAATGTCAATCATTCACTGGAACAGTGGTCGGCGCCAGCAGCCATCGCTTAATGAAAATGTACCGCGAGGCTTTTATAATCTGCAGCAGTCGTACCGTAGGAGGCCATTAAAATAAATGGTCGAGTCGGCAATACAAGCAGAGACAACTGAGGAACGGAACAAAATGTACCTCAATAGAAATTGTCATATTATTTGAATTATACTAATCAAACAGCTTAACACAATCTCAAATGTTTGAGTACTACATTTTAAATGTTTAATCTTTTTTAATTAAACATTTTTGTGTGTTCTTTCAAAGGAAATTGTTTTGTTTTTTTTAATTGATTTCAATTATTTCTATATTGAAAGGTTGAATTTGTTTAGTTGTTGTTTTTTTTTCCAATTGTTGTTCTTTCTAAATAAATGATTTACTTTCTAAACATAGAGTTTGATATTGTTATTTCTCAATTTGGAAAATATTTGTTCTAAATTCAACATATTTTAATTTGTAGTCTTTTAAATTCAATATGAAAACGTTGGTTTAAAACAGCATCCAGATAAAACCAAAGGAGCACCGAGCTACTTGATTGAACAATAATGCAATGAGCGGAATTTAGAAATTTTGAATTATTGGTAATAAATATCAAACTATGTGGAAAAATATACCAAAAAAATTGTCGATTTTCTTAATTCAAATGATATATTACGTACAAATTAATCATTTAAATATATAAATTATTCACTTCAAATCAAATCCTTAAGAAAAACGTTTCTATGAAACGATCAAAAGTTTCAACATTTAAAATACTAAATTCAACCGTTAAATATTGACCTCCGATTAAATCTCTCCGATAGAATCTCCCGCTGCTCTCATTGAGCTCAATCTACAAGTATATAGATATATAGTTATTAATTGGAGGACTTTAATATTCACTGGACACCAGGAATGGATCAATTAAACTCACCGATTCTTGCAATTGATTTTTTACATTAGTAAGTAAGTAAGTAAGTAATTTTTATTTATATAGCGCTTTTCCAGACCAGGGTCACAAAGCGCTTAAACAATCAAAACAATATTCAATAAAGTATATACTTTAGATTAGAGACATTGCTCTGTGCACCATCTACAAGTGGCCGCTAGATGGAACTAAAGGCTCACAGGACACAGTGCAGATGACCAAAGGACAACTAGACTGACAGTGATTCAGATTTTTAGTTTAAATCAGTGCATTTCTAAGTTTTTATATTAAAAAGAAATATTCACAAGTAATTGAATTTATCTTTTGAATCAATGGAATCCTGAACGATGAATCTCTTCTTCTGTGGTTCTGATGATGTCATCAGAGCAGAGTGAAAGAAGATCCAGTCAGAGGAGCAGAGACATATATATCAGGTGTGGACACTTGGAAGATCTACGTGTTCCAGCAGGAAACACAGAAGCAAAGTGTGTGAGTCACGATCTTTTTAACCCGCAGACCGCGGCGGCGAGGATCGGTGACTCGCGACACGACACCACCGCTTCTCGTACGTCCCGCTCTATTGTTCACCTGCCGGTCCAGGTGAGTCAACCACCCCCCCCCCCCCCCCCCCCCCCCCCAACCCCCAAGGCCTCGACGTTTGACTTACATTTCTAGCAGCGATGTCGTTCTCGTGAGCTTCCCTCAGTTTCTTGGTGATCTCGACCTCAGCTTTACAACACGCGTCCACGCTTCCCTTCAGGGTGATGGTCCGCTCAGAGTTGTAGAAGGTCAGTTCTTGAAACCTGACGGACGCACAAGCACACGCTCGTCGTTAAGAGGTGTCCGCTACTCTTGCACAGAAAATCATTTCCTCAGGGGCCACAGGGACTGCTGTGAGGGGCCGTCAAGCAAAAACAAAGGAGTGAAAGTATAAAATCAAGTTGGGAGGGAGATCGTTCCATAGTTTAGGAGCAACAGTGTGGAAGGATTTCTCTCCTCTGGTCCTGAAGTTCAGGAACCATCAGTAGATTCTGATCCACAGACCTCAGAGCCCGAGCTGGGGTGTAAGTCTGGATCAGATCACTGATGGAAGGTCTGACCATGAATAGATCTGAAAGTAAGAACCAGAATTTTAAAATGATCCTGAAAGAAACTGGCAGCCAGTGAAGAGTTTGAAGGAGAAATGTGAGTTCTTCTACTAGAGCAGCCAGTGAAGAGTTTGAAGGAGAAATGTGAGTTCTTCTACTAGAGCGGCTCAGAATTCTGGCTGCAGAGTTTAGTATGAACTGCAGGCGAGACAGATCCTTCTTGTTTAGACACCAATATAAACTGTTACAATAGTCTAAACGACACAAACGCATGGATTACAAGCTCCAGATGGTGTTGTGACATTATTTTCCTAATAGTAATTATAATATATATATTTATCATAGTAATGAATAAAAGAAACTAAATAAAATAGTTGCTACATAATCTCTAAAGCCGCATAAACACACCCGGGAGCACTTTGTCCAGATCTAAGGTAGAGGTTGCGCAAGTTTGTGGTATCTGGAGATAAAATGACATTTTGAATGAAGGCTAAATCACAATAGTAGCGAGCAGTAAATTCATGCAAAATAATATAAACTCGGAAATAAAAGATAGATTATGTTTTGTGGAAGTTGAGGCAATATTTTATCGGAGCACTGTAGTATTTTTTACAGCAAGACACGCGTACATTGTAGTTGTGCACCTCATTAAAAAAAGTTGCGTCATAACCAGTGAGCCCTGTGGGTAAAAATCACATGAATGAACCAACAGAAAATTATTAAATTAATCAAAAACAAAAATAAGATTTTTAATTCATCACGTCTTCCTCACCTACTTGAAATTATATTCTATATTATAATGTTCAGATTGTTTAAAAACTAAACAGCATTTATAATTTACCCTTTCCTTATTTTTTTATTATTCTTCTTATTATTGAATAGAAAATGAATAATATGACATCATACGTACTTTTGAATTTATTATGTAACAGTTAGGCTGTTACATATAACTTAAGTATTTTTAATCCATCATTCGATTAGTAAATATCGACAAATGCACTTTAAATGGTAGGTTTGCAAGATAACTCATTTAATCACTTTTTTTGTCGTTTTTGTTGCTTATTAGATTGAAACTGTACATTAATATTACCTTTAAAACGAGTACAATGAAGTATTCTACATACCGGAAATAAGTGGAGGACGGAGCGGAAATGAAACCCACAAATATCGTTTCGATCGTCGATGTGTGGATATTCAAAGATAACGACGAATAATTATTATTAGACATTTTTTCGTCAATTAAACTTGAGTTATTTCTCATTCTAATACGAAAGTTAAATAAAAAAAATCGTCTTGAGGCCTTCACACCTGCACTAGCTAAATACGCTAACTGCTAACAACCAACTTAAACGTTATACTCACGTTAACAGCCAATGTTTCTCTTTACTTTGAGGACATCATTATTTTAGGAAATTTGACTTAAACTATTAATATAAAATTGTAATACTATTACGCATCCGTGTATTATCTGCCTATTCAGGTGCATCTCCGTCAACGGTCCGTGTTGCATTTAAACCAACAATAGTTCCCTTTTCAAAATTGACGTTATTAACTACTCGATTGTTTGATAAAATCACAACAAATAAATAAAAATCTGTATAAATAATATATACAACCATCTAAATCAACGTTAAAAGACTACTTGGGAATGTGAAATAACATAAACGAAGCTGCTCTAAACAGTTTATTTAAAACACTGTCAATTTGCAACATAACATTTCACTTTAGTTAACGACATTTTTTGGTTTTATTTCACTTTATTTTAAAGTTAAATTATTGTCAAAGTAGCCCTTTTACATTCATTTAATTAACTTACATTTAAATTACAAATCGCTTATTTCTTTTCATTGCAATTTTTCATCTAATTTCTATTGTATTGTATTTTGATTTTCCATTTGTTTTATAAAGTATTTATGCAAAACCACATAACATTTTTTTTAACATTACCGAACATACATATAACGTAGCATATGCACACACACACACACACACACACACACACACACACACACCGTAGCAAACAAGGCGTAAACCAAAACATTTCCCGTTTAAATGTTCCCGCAGGAGAGTGTGAGCGTTGGCAGAGTGACAGCTGAAGACAAGCTGTTCAAAGTGAAACCAACGTCATCTTCTGTGAGGGGGAATCTTTTCAGGGCCACCTGGCACGATAATGCACCCACTTTATTTACATTTCTATCGTAGTGCATCAGCAAAAGGCGGGAGAGTGGAAGACGATGGAGCAGCTGTAACCCATCCACGAAAATATATTAAAAAATGAAAATAATGTCATTAAAAATACAATAAATTGAACATGATGTAGAAACAAAGAGGAGTCGCTGCTTCTGAAAGAGCCACGTGTGGCCCTTGATTGAAATGTATTTTTAAAGTTAAACAAATTGAACAAGCAACACTTGAAGATAACTGTAATGGCTTCTCTTGAATATATTTTGTCGTACACGGTGCTTCAAAGATAAACAAGAAAACGGAGCGTGACTCTTGCTCCGCAGTAAAAATTGCTTTAATAGACAAACTGTTTATTGAAATAAAGATACACTGGTGTTAAAAAAAACTAATCAATCTAGATTTTTTTTAAAATATAATGTTATTGTATTTGACATATTTATATATATATATATAGTTTCATATTCGCTACATTATTTTTAAGCCCAATTAAGACTAGCATAAATGACAAAAGTCCCAAAATAAAAACCCTATGACCATATTTAGGGACTAGTTATAAAATATATTAAAAAAATATATAAATGTAACTGATTTTTTTCTACTTGACCTTTGACCCCATGAACGTCCTAACACAGTCATATTATATTTTGAAAAAGGCTAAAACATAATAGTGGCGAGCAAATGTATAGAAAATAATAAACTGAAATAAAAATTTAAATTAAAAACTTTTTTATCCATAGATAACTTAAAAATATATTTGAACAGATCCCAAGACACAACAATAAAAATCGACGAATGCCCTTTTACTGGTGGGTTTTTAAATTTACTCACTACTGATCATTTTAATGTGAATTTAATAAGATATAAATTAACGATCCTACCTTCTGCCTGACCTCTGATCTGTTTAAAAAAATGTTTTGAAGTTTAATCCAAAATAATGCAATTTAAAGCTTCATAAATATGGTGTTTATTTGTGTTAAAACACATTTCTATTGAAGGAAGGGTGTGACACGGGTTGTGTTTGATTCCCTGAAGTGGTCACTTACGAAGAGATGGTTATCTTGGTCCCTGTCTCCTCTTCGATCTTCTTCAGGTTGCGGCCCTCCTTGCCGATCAGCCGGCCCACCAGGTGGTTGAGAGCCAGGAGTTGTCCCGGCAGGTCCCCCGTACTGCCACACACACACACACACACACACACACACACACAGACACACACACACACACACACACACACCCCCACACACACACACACACACACACACACACACACACACACACACACAGACACACACACAGACACACACAAACACACAGACACAAGGAAAAGATTGACCTTTGACCCATCAGGTGTGTATCTATGAAACATCATCCTAGCATTCATCGTTGCTATGCTAACAAGCTATACAATGGTAAATAATGGGAACCCTGGACATATCACCATTTCAAAGAAACAAAATTGAGAAACATTTCAGGAATACGTTTGCATTTAACAACATAAATATAATCTAATATAAGAAGCATTTAAGAAAAAGATTTCAAATGGCAGAAGCTGCAAATTGTTAGCCGCTGTGTTAGCTGACTGTTAGCTGCTGTGTTAGCTAACTGTTAGCTGCTGTGTTAGCTAACTTTTAGCTGCTGTGTTAGCTAACTCTTAGCCGCTGTATTAAGTAACTGTTAGCTTCTGTATTAGCTAACTGTTAGCTGCTGTGTTAGCTGACTGTTAGCAGCTATGTTAGCCGGTGTGTTAGCTGAATGTTGGCTACTCTGTTAGCTGACTGTTAGCTGCTGTATTAGCTAACTGTTAGCTGCTGTATTAGCTAAGTGTAAGCTGCTCTATTAGCTAAGTGTTAGCTGCTGAATTAGCTAACTGTTAGCTGCTGTAGTAGCTAACTGTTAGCTGCTGTATTAACTAAGTGTAAGCTGCTCTTTTAGCTAATTGTTAGCTGCTGTATTAGCTAAGTGTTAGCTGCTGTATTAGCTAACTGTTAGCTGCTGTAGTAGCTAAGTGCTAGGTGCTGAATTAGCTAAGTGTTAGCTAATACTTTTAGCAGCGTGAGTCATGACAGTTCTAGCTAACTACATCGTTACAACTACTCAAATATATTTTGTATTCTATACACATAACACAACACATTACAGAGACTACTGTAAATATAACAAGTATTTGGAGGTTGTGTGAGTGAAGGTTAGAGGAAGAGCTTTTGACAGAAGAGGGAAACGACTTTCGGGGTCAGTTGTCGAGCAAACAGAAGGAAGTGACGGCGAAAAGCAGTTTCAAGTCAGAACGTCGAGGAATTACAAGACAAACTGACTTTTGTGGATCATTGGGTTTCGTTCGGGACGTTTGCTATGAGTCACGATAACTGTCGTACAAAAACTCACGTTTGCTGTGAAACGTGTCGCCTTTAAATTAACATGACTCAAGAAAACTATCAAACCTTAGTCTCTGAACTGTGTTCCTGACTTTGGTGGCTCAATGTTAAATCAAAATTGTAAGTAAAATGTACGACAGAAAAAACTTTAATTTTCTATATTTTTCACGCAAGCAAACGTAAGTCGAGAAAGTTTTCGTGTTAAATAAATGTAAAGCGCTTCAGAGAATCACTCCAGGAATACGTCAGTAAAACACAAACGCATGTATTGTTGGTTACGAATCACTGACGGAACAATAATAAGGTGTTTATTCAGATCATTTGTCGGGGCGACTGTGGCTTGTTGAGGCAGTGAATCGAATGCCTCTCGGCGAAACATGATAAAGTAGAGCTTCACAACAATTGACTTGATGAGTTACTAACTCTGTATCAAGCCTTCTTTCGCTCGCTTTAGGCTCATTTTTCACCATGAAAACTCTCCTGGACAGACCGATCGATTAACTGATATCATCACTGAAGGTTTGTTGTGCTGAAATATTTCTTAAACTATTTTTTCTGGCCTCGATGCTACTCTTTGACGTCAACGTCAGAGATTTTAGTGTCTCTCACCATTTTTCTTTACACATTTGCAGCCCTGAAGCAGATTGTATGTGTTAAAACTGTAATAGTCAACATTTTCTATTGTAAAAATAAAAAGTTTTAAATGTCATGAAGCTAGTGTCGAATAAAAAGGATCATCTTATCGTGGTGTTGTTATAGTGTAGTAACAAGTATATGTGTGTAGTATTGTCAATACTTGACTCTGGTTTTGTGATAGTGTAGTAACAAGTATATATGTGTATTATTGTCCAGTACTTGACTCTGGTGTTGTGATAGTGTAGTAACAAGTATATATGTGTAGTATTGTCCAGTACTTGACTCTGGGGTTGTGATAGTGTAGTAACAAGTATTTTATGTATTATTGTCCAGTACTTGACTGTGGTGTTGTGATAGTGTAGTAACAAGTATATATGTGTAGTATTGTCCAGTACTTGACTCTGGTGTTGTGATAGTGTAGTAACAAGTATATATGTGTAGTATTGTCCAGTACTTGACCCCTTTGTTGTGATAGTGTATTAACAAGTATATATGTGTAGTATTGTCCAGTACTTGACTCTGGTGTTGTGATAGTGTAGTAACAAGGATATATGTGTAGTATTGTCCAGTACTTGACTCTGGTGTTGTAGTATTTACAGACCACAAGACTCTTGACGAAGTCGTAACTGCTTTCAAATTGTTTTCAAACCAAAATATGTCCAAATATCAACTTTAAAAGCTGCTGGACTCACTGTATCCTCTCATCCTCAGTCATCACTGGGATCTTGGGGTTTTTCATTCGTCCTTCCTGTATACTATTCTATTTTATTGTGTTTTCAATGTGTGTCTTTGAGTCTTCTACAATCCTGTTTCCATGTTGAGAAACAATAAAGTACACGAATGATCATTATACGCTGATGACTTTTTACTACGTATACTTGTCGATTCCAGTAGATTCAATACCTGGAGTTAATGAAGTATTGTGGTGTTTTGTTTATTCTTATTTGCTTTTTCAAGATCTGAAGAAAGAGAAAGTGGTAGGGAGGGTCAATTTGTTTATGAAAAAAGTTCGATTAGGGTATTTTTTTGTATATTTTAACCGGAAAATTACCTGTAAATTGTTAATAAACTTAAATGTTTCTGGTTCTAATGTTATTCATTTGTTTGGATGCTTGTGGTCTTTATGCTTGGAAATCAATAAATACATGTAAAAAAAATATATATTTCCATGTGTTTCTAATGTGAGTCTCTTGCACAATCCTGTTTCTGCTCCACGATTTATTGCGCAATCGGGATTGAGATTTTTCCTCCCGATCAAAAACCATTGTGTGCGACAAAAGCTCGCCGCCCACTTCGACAAACAAGCGCACACACATTTCCGCGCGAAGAAGTGTGTCGCGGTTCAAAGGTGCGCCGTCTTCAGAAAAGTGTCAAACTCAATTAGACGTGTTGACTGTTCTTAGCACATGCTAAGCTGCGTTCACGTGTCCGTCAGTGTGAGTCTGCGCGACATGCTAACTAGCCGCGGAAGAGAGAGAGACGACGGAGATTAAATAATGGTTGAAACATGGCGTCCGGTCGAACGAAGCGGAGACGGAAAAGCGACGACTCACGCCTTGGTCTCGTTGGCCTCCTTGTGCATGATCTCCAGGATCATGCGAAAAGCGGCAGAGCAGCCCTCGGGAGTCGAGTGGATCGTGATGGGCTTCTCTGCTGCTCCTGCGTTCTCCTTCCGATGAATGTCGATCCTGAGGAACACAAGAGCAGGATTATTAAAATAGATCAACTCAAGTGTGTTGTTGTGATGTGTGACTCTATTGTATCATCAGTGTGTGTGTGTTGTTGTGACTTTATTGTATCATCAGTGTGTGTGTGTTGTTGTGATGTGACTCTATTGTATCATCAGTGTGTGTGTGTTGTTGTGACTCTATTGTATCATAAGTGTGTGTGTGTTGTTGTGATGTGTGACTCTATTGTATCATCAGTGTGTGTGTGTTGTTGTGATGTGACTTTATTGTATCATCAGTGTGTGTGTGTTGTTGTGATGTGACTATATTGTATCATCAGTGTGTGTGTGTTGTTGTGACCCTATTGTATCATCAGTTTGTGTGTGTTGTTGTGACTTTATTGTATCATCAGTGTGTGTGTGTTGTTGTGACCCTATTGTATCATCAGTGTGTGTGTGTTGTTGTGACTTTATTGTATCATCAGTGTGTGTGTGTGTTGTTGTGACCCTATTGTATCATCAGTGTGTGTGTGTTGTTGTGACTTTATTGTATCATCAGTGTGTGTGTGTGTTGTTGTGATGTGTGACTCTATTGTATCATCAGTGTGTATGTGTGTTGTTGTGATGTGTGACTCTATTGTATCATCAGTGTGTATGTGTGTTGTTGTAATGTGACTCTTGTGCACCATCAGTGTGTGTGTTGTTGTGATGTGTGACTCTATTGTATCATCAGTGTGTGTGTGTTGTTGTGATGTGTGACTCTATTGTATCATCAGTGTGTGTTTGTTGTGATGTGTGACAATATTGTATAATCAGTGTGTGTGTGTTGTTGTGATGTGTGACACTATTGTATCATCAGTGTGTGTGTTGTTGTGATGTGTGACTCTATTGTATCATCAGTGTGTGTGTGTTGTTGTGATGTGTGACTTTATTGTATCATCAGTGTGTACGTGTTGTTGTTGTGATGTGTGACTCTATTGTATCATCAGTGTGTGTTTGTTGTGATGTGTGACAATATTGTATAATCAGTGTGTGTGTGTTGTTGTGATGTGTGACAATATTGTATCATCAGTGTGTGTGTTGTTGTGATGTGTGACTCTATTGTATCATCAGTGTGTGTGTGTTGTTGTGATGTGTGACAATATTGTATCATCAGTGTGTGTGTTATTGTGATGTGTGACTCTATTGTATCATCAGTGTGTGTATGTGTGACTCTATTGTATCATCAGTGTGCGTGTGTTGTGATGTGTGACTCTATTGTATCATCAGTGTGTGTTTGTACAAAGCTCTCTTTTCACTGAAATATTGACATTAGAAAATGATCTTAAGGTCCGCCCACTGAAAAACTGTTTTTCTGGAGATTAAATCTTGTTGACCATAACCACACCCACACTGCTGTGATTGGTCAAGCATGGAGGTTTGTCTCCGCGGACTCTCGTAACCTCTCGTTCGTCCAGATTCCAGAGCAACTTTATAAAGTAATAAGTGTAAAACATGGTCATGATGAGAAGTTACTGCTTCTTGAAGAGAAGAACATTCACTTCATGTCAGAAGAGTTTTGAGAGAACGTCGCTCGACACTGGGAAACAACTCCAAACCATCCGTGGTTTTAAATTAAAAAATAAAACAGGCCAATACCCACTCATTGCTAAACCTTATTGGCCCATAAAATTAAAGTTGAAGACCGCGGCTCCGCCCACACGGGGACTCATTAAAGTGGCAATCTTCCTCATTTCGTAGAATCGTCCACACAAGCATTCTTTTGAACGGCTCACGGTACGAGCTGACATCAGCACCAGAGGGACCCATGAGATACTGGATCATATCAACGTCCCCGGAACCTTTGAGCAGAATCTGTTGATGTATCACAGCAGCGCTTGATACATGTATTGATGAGTTTCACTCATTTTCTACTCTCAAGTTGACCAAGAGTTGCAATTATAGACAAAAATGTTTTTTCATTTTAATGTAGCGACTGGAGCTCAGTTGTCTTCATCCAAAAATACACTTAAAAACATCCAAAAATACCTTCATACTGCTCGTCTGTATCGTCCATCTTGGATTGAAACCTCGAAGAGATGTATTATTCAGAAAATAACTTAAAAAAATAAGTCTATATTTTAAGTTTGTTTTTGGCAGACGTCGGTCGCTATGCTAGCTGCTAGGCTAGCTCCATCTTTATCGAAAAAGACACTTAAAAACATCCAAAAATACCTCCATACTGCTCGTCTGTAACGTCTATCTTGGATTGAAGCCTCGGCATTAGAAAATGTTCAGAACATTTCTAAACAAGTCTATATTTCAAGTTTGTTTTATTTGGACGTTGATAGTTTAGCTGCTAAACTGGTTGCTAGGTTAGCTGCTAGCTTCGTCATCGTCCAAAAAGACAATTAAAACATTCAAATACTGCTCGTCTGTAACGTCCATCTTGGATCGAAGCCTCGACATGAGAAGAATTTTCCCAATTAAACCTAAATAAGTCTTTATTTAAAGTTTGTTTTGAAGAGAAGATCCCAGTCTCTCAGCTCCATGTGTCACTGAGCAAGATTTACGCTGATAACCTGGGATCCTTCGCTACAAACCAGTATTTTTTGATTTTTTAATTCTACTCATGTTGAGCTTCAAACCAAGAGGTAAGTTACAGACGAGCAGTATGGAGGTATTTGGTTGTTTAAAAGTGTCTTTTTTGGACAAAGATGAAGCTAGCCTAGAAGCTAGCATAGCGACTTCCGCTAAAAACAAACTTACTATATAGATTTGTTTAGTGTTTTCCTGGAACAATTCTTCTTATGTCGAGGCTTCAATGTAAGAGGGACGTAACAGACGAGAAGATGGAGGTATTTGGATGTTTTAAAGTGTCTTTTTTGGATAAAGATGAAGCTAGCCTAGCAGCTAGCATAGCGACGTCTGCTAAAAACATACTTCAAATTAATTGTTATTTTTCTGAATAATACATTTCTTCGAGGCTTCAATCCAAGATGGACAGTATGGAGGTATTTGAATGTTTTTAAGTGTCTTTTTGGACGAAGATGAAGATGAAGACGACTGAGCTCCAGTTGCTACATTAAAATGAATAAACATTTTTTGTCTATAACTCTAAAAACAACAGATTACTCTGAAAATAATTCCAACTCTTATTCGACATGAGAGTAGAAAATCAAGTTTTCACTAATTGAACGTTTAAATAAACAAATATATTCAACATGAAAAAACATGAATCCAAGTCTAAAGTAAATATTGTGTTCAGTGAAATAGAAAAGTATGAGCAGCAATAATAACTTTACTTCTCTCTGACGCTTCAATCTCTCAAACAACTTATTTTGATCAGCTTAACAGTTTAAAGTCATTTGAATATAGATGAAAACTTGTTTGTGTATCATTCGGTCGACGCTCCTTCAGCACTTCAAGAGATTTTCTTCTTTAAACAGTACTACATATTTAAATAGATAATAAGGACTCGCCAACAAAACAGTGAATTCCCATGATGCCTTTCTACGCGCCGCTGTATTTAGTGACGTCGGATTAGTCGCTATAAAACTGTATTTAAATTGTACAAAAGTGATTGACAACTAATGATTGGTTGGCTGGGCGGCAAAGCACTAGGGGAGCTGTTCAGTTCACCGTTGCTAAGAGGGTTGTTGGAAGGACGA
Organism: Callionymus lyra; assembly: GCF_982586985.1. Classification (NCBI taxonomy): domain Eukaryota; kingdom Metazoa; phylum Chordata; class Actinopteri; order Syngnathiformes; family Callionymidae; genus Callionymus; species Callionymus lyra. Next base: position 5,656,810 of record NC_141829.1, read on the forward strand.
CATTGTAAATAGTGTAAAAGTAGCAACAGTTACATAAAAAAATGTTTGAATGTAGTTGAAAAACTACGATTGCACGCAAGTATAGAAGAATAAATATGTGTATGAACATTTAAAAACTTCTAATTTAACAGAAAATTACATTTAAAAACAATTGAAACAAATTTTGAATTAGATTAACTTTACACGTGAATCAGTCGAATCTCTGACATACTTATTTGAAACAAATTGTTCTAATAGTTTATTTTTTAGTTGATGTATTCGATCAATGTTATTGGAAAATACATCGTACATTTCTGATGGGAAAGTCTTAAGTCTTAAGGTACATGTATCAAATTTGCAAATACCACTATTATAATTGCATCACTGCTGGTGTTTTCAAAATAATAAACAACTTGTGAATCTATATATATATATATATATATATATGTATATATATATATATATATATATATGAAGATATAATAGCGAACTAACAGCTCTGTGCTTCAGAAATATGTAAACTCTGTTTTTCTCTCACTTGGATACAAGTAAAATGTGTGACTTTAAACCAGATCTGATTTCTGTTCTTTGTTCAGTTCAAATCAAAGTCAGATTCCAAACCCGACGATTTCATGAAACGATTTTTTCACAGTTTGTTTGCGAACGATGTGTGTAAAAGTTCCGTCGACTCACTTGGACTGTGTTTGTTTGGTGATGTTCTTGATGGTGAGTCCATCTTTGCCGATGATGGCTCCCACGTACTGGGTCGGGACCTGCATGCGGAAGAGGAGGCAGTTCCTGGGACGAGGGGGGTAGAAGCCGCCGGAGGGTCCGGCCACAGGCGAACCCTGGTCCCGCGGTGACCTCCCCGGGCGCCGCGCTCGCGGGGCCTGGACCAGCGCAGCATCCGTGTCCATGATGTACGACACCTTGAAAGAATAGTTGTCGCACTGGTGTCCTGTCAGCTTCTCGATGGCTCTGCAGAGAAGATCCGACCGCGAGAGTCAACGACCGGAACTCACGTGGATTTAGTGAAGCTCTTTCATTTAGATAATTACAAAATTAGTAAGTACTATAGTATAGTTAAATACTATTTAATCCAAAGAATTAACTCTTCAAATGTTTTATTCATTGGGTGTAATGTTTGTTTATAATTAGAGAAACATCTTTTGTCATTTTCACTTCTAATCTTTAAAAAAAAAAATGGTTGATTGACTTACATTTTGAATGTTGAAACTTCGAATGTATTATTGATTTACTTATTTAACTGTTTTTTAAAGTTTTTTAAATAATTGATTGAATTATTTATATATTGAAAGGCTGAAAAATCCTTTTTTTTCCAATCATTTAATTTAAAAGAAAACTTTTCAAAAATAATATGTGATTTATCTTTATACGTAGAATTTGATACTCCAATAATTCGAACATTTTCTACTATAAATAGTTTTTTAATTTCTAGCCTTGTCTGAAAGTTTTGATCCTGTAGCTCGGTGCTCTGTTGTTATTGTCTGGACTCTATTATACCAACATTTTTATATTGAATTTTAAAGACTATGAATTAAAAAATATTGAATTTAGAAAAAAAAAAAATGGAATTAAAATATTCAACACTTTATGTATTTATAAAAATTCAACCTTTTAACATGGAAATTATTGATCTTAATTATTAATAAAATAATTAGAAAGAAAGAGAATTGAATTCTTTAAAATCTCAACATTTTTTGAATATTGTGATGACATTTATTTACTTCAATACAATTTTAATTAAATTATATTAAAAAAACAAACAAAAAAAACCCCAATTTAAATAATAAAAAAAACCTCAAAGCTTCTATTAAATGTTTCAACATTTTAAATGTTAAATTAAACTGTTTTATATTCTGATGACACTGATACACTTCAATACAGCAGCCACTTCATCAGGCAAATATTTAAAAATATATATATATGTAATCATATTTTATTCATTTGAATTCACTTAAAATATTTGTACATTTTATTGAATGAATTAATAAATCAACTAATTTAACCTCTCAATATTTAAATCACTGAATTCAATTATGTAAAAAAAATGAGAATAAAAAGATTTGAATAAATTAATACATACAATATAAAGGTTTAAACTATGAAAAGTAATATTCAAGCATTGATGCTAACTGTTAGCAACAAGCTTCACTGTAACTTAATCCGAGATGCTATCCATGCTAACTGTTAGCTACAAGGTTCAATTAAACAACTACTATAATGCTAACAGCCAACAATTGTTGATTGAAGATTTAGAAAAAAAATAGAATAAATGTATTAGAAGCAAACTGATTATTTTAAGGGAAAATAAATCGATATTTATTCTAAAAAAAACTATATAAAAACAACTTAAGGTTACATGGAAAAATACATATTTAATTTTTGATTTAAATGAAATGTAGTAGGGTTATAATAGTAAAATAATTAAAAGTACATTTTTATTAGCATCTTTAAAAAAAGGATCTGATGATCCAGACAAAGACCCTGAGATCTGATTGACAGGCAATTAGTCTGACCGAGAACCTTCAGATCTTCTAAAGATTCAAGTCGACATGATCGTGTGAAGAAGAAAAAAGATGAGAATTCTTCTTACTCTTTCGCTTCCTCCTTGGTTGCGTACGTAACATTCACCACCGCGGTCTCCGTGTCAGTGTTGACTGTGGAAAGAAAGTAAACAGATTCTGTTACTTTCGAAACTGCGGGTCTTTGTTTCCACAACAGTCCAGTCATAGTCTCGGCACAATACAGGCTTCCTCAGGTTTCAAACGTCGAAATCTTTCTCTCAAAGACGCAGTAACTTCTCATCATGACCATGTTTTATACTCATTACTTTATAGAGTTGCTCTGAAATCTGGACGAACGAGAGGTTACGAGAGTCCATTATGACGTAATAATGGCTTCACTCCTCCTCCAGTCGGCTCTAATCACTCCTGCTTTGTTTATACCACGAGTCCCTTGGAGGTGTGGACTTCCGGGATTGATGACACGCAGTGACAAACCTCCATGCTTGACCAACCACAGCAGAGTGGGCGTGGTTATGGTCAACAAGCTTTTTTCTCTTGTTGCTATTTTTATCCTTAATTATGGTTGTATATGTACTAAGTTGTAATTTTGTTAATAGTTGTAAAGTTGTTAATATTGCTGGTGTGTGTGTTTTATTTATTGTTTTATCTGCTTTTGTACGGCACTTGGTGTTTCTTTTAAGTACTCATAAATTATATAATATGTTAATTTACTGAATGTAATGCATAAAAAAAAAAGAAGTTTGGTTCTTAACTAATCATTATTTAAATAGTAATCAAACGATTTCTTCTAGAGATCATTGGAACCATATTTAATTTACATTTAATTTATTTTAATTTGATTGTCTCTGTATTGTATAAAATTCAACCAGGAAGATCTAAAAATGTTGTTAAAATCAATCCTGTTGTTTCTGTCATTCATTAAACTTTGATTTGGATGCTAATACTGGTTAGCATGCTAACATGCTAAGAGAATTGAGTGAAAATATGTGTTTTTTAAGATTAAAATTACACCATTTTTGTAGGTATTTTACACAGTTAATATTAATTATGAATAACTAAAGACACAATAATGATATGACCCGATATTTAAATGATTCAACTCTGAACTAAATTCCTAAATGTTGTCCATGTCAGGGCCTGGATCATTTCCCTACCGTTACAAATGGCGTCATAAGTAGTATAGGCGAGGCGGAGCCATTGAAAAGTGAGTGAACAACATGAAAACTGAAGGAAACTTTTACGTCGCTATTTAATAAATCCTGCCTCTAGAAGGGAGACCCTGAAATAGACACACAATCACACACACTTACACACAAACACAACAACAACAGAGACGTCCCTCGTCGCTTCAATAAACAGCGTGAGGTCAGGGGTCGCCATTAACAGTCGATTACCGACAGGATCATGATGACAGGATCATGAAGGCGAGTCTCGAGTGTGTGAGGACGAGAGTGTGTGTGGACGAGAGTGTGTGAGGACGAGAGTGTGTGAGGACGAGAGTGTGTGAGGACGAGAGTGTGTGAGGACGAGAGTGTGTGAGGACGAGAGTGTGTGAGGACGAGAGTGTGTGAGGACGAGAGTGTGTGAGGAACCGACAGCACGACTTCAAACACACACCTTGTTCCACGTTTTCTACACAACCATAGCGGGCGAGAAGGTTGTCCAAATCCTGGAGGGAGAGAAGAACCGAAGTCAAGAGAGAAACAAACCTTCATTCAAACGTGCAGAAGTTCAGAAGATGTTTGAATATACGATAAAGATTGCGGTGAAGAAGGACGTCGGTGTCGTCACGATATTTAATGGTTGAATCTAACATTTCAAATGTATTCAATTGTTGTTGTTTGAGATTTTCTTTTTATTTTAATAATTTTATAGTTAAAGGTTTAATTATTATCATTATCTTGGTTTAAACTTTGGATTGACACAGAATTCAAAAGACAATGATTTAAAAAAGATTGAATTTAGAGAAAAAAAAAAAAATTATTAGAATTAAAATGTCAAACTCTATCTGTAAAACAAAAATAATTCATTTTGAAAACTAATTTGACTTTTCAATTTATAAATTATTTAATATAACTGTCCATATAAAACTGATTGAATTAAATTACTCAAATAAATACTGTAATTCAATGCTTGAGAAATTAACATTTCAATAAAAGATTGTTAAATTTAACTTGACACTAATATACTTCCATATGTATTCGTAGTAGCGTTTGAGAAACTATATGGAAAAATAAATTAATTTAGAAAACATTGATGTAGATGCAAACTCACCTCCCACCGTAGATCTGGAGGAATGTTCCGGATCTGGATCTTCCGACTCCTGCGGAGACAAGAAACAAAGAAAAGTGTAAAGTTTCATCCAATTTTTCTATTTTTTCAGAAAGTTTAAGATAAGTTAAGGAAAAGGCAGTTTGGTGAATAACACATTTGTTCAGGGACCGAGAGTGATTAAAGATTTTGGTGAAATGAGATCCTGGCGATGACTGAGGACGAGAGGATACAGTGACTCCAGCAGCTTTTAAAGCTGATGTTTGGACATATTTTGGTTTGAAAACAAATGAAAGCAGTTACGACTTTGTCAAGAGTCATGTGGTCTGAAAATTCTGGCAGTGACTGAGGACGAGAGGATACAGTGATGACTGAGGACGAGAGGATACAGTGATGACTGAGGACGAGAAGATACAGTCAATACTGAGGATGAGAGGATAAAGCTTTTTAAGCTGATGTTTGAACATATTTTGGTTTGAAAACAAATGAAAGTAGTTATGCAATGTTTCAATACTCAGTCAGTACTACCCAAGCGTTTTAGTTGGTGCCAAAAAATAAACAACAGTTCAATAACCCAACCCTAAGGAACTGACACTTTGACTCGTTGAAACTTAACTAGGTGACAAACCAAAACTTTTGTACAGTAGCAAAAAAAATCACCAACAAGAAGAAACATTGATACAATTAAAGATTCTCGAAATGAAAGTATATTTAACCATCAAGTACGAGAAGTATGAGCCTGATTTTGTCTTTTAATTCCTGAAGGTTCAATCTATTCTATCTCTGTGTTTGTCCTTTTCAACCAAGTATTCTGATCATATTAATTTCCTCTTTCTTTAACTGATCCTGGTGTTACCTTTACGGGAAGTCTCTGATAATCTCTTCCTTAGCTTAGCTTAAGAATTAGCATCTTTGTCTTGAGTTCACACTTGTCGCTTGAAGGATTTGTAAGTAGAAGCGACAAAATAAGTCCCAGAGGTTGTAGTGAAGAAGGAGAAGGAGCTGAATACAAAACTCTAAAGCCAGAACTCTGAGCTGCTCTAGTAGAAGAACTCACATTTATCTGATCCTTAAAACTCTTCACTGGCTGCCAGTTTCTTTCAGGATCAACTTTAAAATTCTGGTTCTTACTTTCTGATCTATTCATGGTCAGACCTTCCATCAGTGATCTGATCCAGACTTACACCCCAGCTCGGGCTCTGAGGTCTGTGGATCAGAATCTACTGATGGTTCCTGAACTTCTGGACCAGAGGAGAGAAATCCTTCCAGACTGTCAAGAGTCAAAGTAAAAAAAAGTTTCTTCAAAGCTCCTTTTTTTTTCCAGCCGGTCTGCGGCGGCACCACAAGACGACTGGTCCCGGACCGTCCGTCTCCGAGATGACCCGCGATACAGCTCGTCTCTCCACACGCTTTACAATCAGCAAATAACCCACTGGATCTATTTGAGGCCGAGACTAATCCCTCCTGTTTGTTTGCATTTTACTTGAACCCGCTGCTCTTTCCACCGCCTTCCTTCCCCAAGAACGAACCATCTGAGCCTCGGCGCTGAAGTCAACGCTTGTTTCATCGTCCGGTGAATGTGACCGACTCGTCTGCCCTCGGTTTTGCAGTCGTGTGCCAAAAAGAGAAAACCTCTCAATTTTGACCTTTATGTGTCCGAGGGTGGCCAGGTTTCGCTCGAACAGCTAATATTTACAGCCAGAAGTCAGAAACCACGTCTGCGCACATGCGTGAGAAAGAGGATATTCACCTCCTGCCAGGAGTTTGTTGTTCGGATGAGAATGATGCAATTGAGAGGTTATTCATTCTCAGATATTTTTTGAGCGTTTTTTAGAGCTGGAGGTCTCGTCGTGGCCCCGAGAAAACATCGCTATTTAACGAACTGTATTTGCTTTCAAATAATGTTTTATTTTTATCATAGTTCTTTTATGGATTACATCTGAATGAAGTGTGTTTAAAATAAAATTATTCCATTTTTTTCCAGTATAATTAACAATCAATTATTCATATTATGTTGCTTCATTTTCGTGTCGCAATTAATCCTCTGGCCATTAGATGGCAGCAGCCGTTACGTCCTCTGCAACCAAAGGAACAATGACATCCTGGCGATGACTGAGGACGAGAGGATACAGTAGACTCTACAGTCGACCTTCAATACAGGAAGAAGATTCTCTAGTACCAAACATACAAGAAATCTTATTAAGGGAGACCACAGGGCTCTGTCCTTGGTCTTCTTCTCTTCTCACATGGACTTTTTTTTAAGCCTCGACACACTTTGTATGTTCAATTCTACGAATTTACAATAATAATATTTCTTACAGGAAAATTGTGATTTTATATTCTCCCCAAAACTCTCTGTAAACATAATTAGGAAAATATTGATATCACGCAATTATTTTTCAACAGCACTGTATCAATTGAAAAAAAATATTTGTTCCAATTTTTTTTTTTATCATTAATTTTTTTTATGGTTAACAGTTCAATGAAAGTGTGTATAAAATAAAATAATTCGATTTTTGTGTAGTCCTCCACAGCTAAAGGAAGAATGAAATGAGATCCTGGCGATGACTGAGGACGAGAGGATACAGCAGAGTCAAGTATTGGACAATAATACACATATACGTATACTTGTTACTACACTATCACAACACCAGAGTCAAGTACTGGACAATACTACACATATATACTTGTTACTACACTATCACAACACCAGAGTCAAGTACAGGACAATACTACACATATATACTTGTTACTACACTATCACAACACCAGAGTCAAGAACTGGACAATACTGCACATATATACTTGTTACTACACTATCACAACACCAGAGTCAAGTACTGGACAATACTACATATATATAATTGTTACTACACTATCACAACACCAGAGTCAAGTACTGGACAATACTACACATATATCCTTGTTACTACACTATCACAACATCGGAGTCAAGTACTTGACAATACTAACAATCTTCCTCTCTCTTTGCGCTTGATGGAGTCTACTGACTCCTTTAAGAAACATCTTAAGACGTTTCTATTTGTGCAGGCTTTTCCTTGAATTTCTCGAACTCCTGTGTTGTTCTCGGTGTTGTCTTGATCTTTGAAGTATGTACTGTTTTGAGTATTGTTTTGATTGTTAAAGCGCTTTGTGACCCTGGTCTCGAAAAGCGCTATATAAATATATATTACTTACTTACTTACTTACATATATACTTGTTACTACACTATCACAACATCGGAGTCAAGTACTTGACAATACTACACATATATACTTGTTACTACACTATCACAACACCAGAGTCAAGTACTGGACAATACTACACATATATACTTGTTACTACACTATCACAACATCGGAGTCAAGTACTTGACAATACTACACATATATACTTGTTACTACACTATCACAACACCAGAGTCAAGTACTCAATAATACTACCTCAAAAAACCAACAAGTACAATTCAATGAAATCTTTGCGAACTCTTGTCTCGCCTACTGTGTGTTGTTTAAGCGAAATACTGCAACACTACTACCACCTTCTGTCTGATTTGGCTCATCGATGATAATTGAAATGCTAAAAAATATATAAAATTATAGTTAATTGACACACTTTGCATCACTTTTTAGCAAAGGCTGCATTTTATGGTGAGCTCCAGTTTAGATAAGGCAACAAAGAATTCTCTAAACCATAATAAGTTGACATCAAAACGGGAGATTAACGAGGTGCGGTTCAGCACATTATAACGTCTGGTATAGCGTAGCTGTTAGTATTTCGATATATACATGATTTACAACACTGTGTATCTATCACAAATCAGTCTGGCCTAACAATCAGGAAGTAGCAATTGTTAAACCAGATAAAATCGATCTGAAAATTTGGTACTTTTCATTAAAAAGTTAAACTATATTGGAACTACTTCCTGTCCAAACGACTTGATGCACTTAGATGTGTCGGACTCTATGAGTCCCACTTACTTCCCTTGTGTTAAAAGTCGTTTAAACACGAGTCATTGGAGTCGATTTCATTCTCAAAAATACCTCAGAATAAATGATTCCACAAAACACAATTCTTGAGTCAAACAACCATGATTCCCTGCACCAGACAACCCTCTAGTGGACATCAATGAAACCACCTGTAGAAATCTTTTAAAGCATATTTGTGAGACTCAAGAAGCTTCTCTGTCGCTCAAGGTTCTGTTCACGATGCACTTCATCGATGCTGGAAAAAACAAGCGCAGCAGCAGATCAACCGATTCATGGAAGGTTGTTTATCCGGCGAGAGCGGCAGCAAGGGCAGCTGGGAAAACTGTCGTCTCTCTTCCACAAACTCACGGCGCGACAGATTTAGTTACTTTTCGCAGCGGAACATCTCAGACCGCTCCAAATAAAACTCTAGAAATGAGTCACTGGGTCGAGACGATTGTAAATGAGAATGTGTGTGTGTTTGGTGTGTGTGCGAAGAAAGACTGGAGCACGTTTCGACGTTACACATGTTTGCATGGCAACAGTGACAGTGAGAGCAGCTACTTTTTGTCAAACATTAAATGATGTCTGAATATTTTTAACATTTAAAAAATCATGACCATGTTTTCAACTCTTTAATTTAGAAAGTGGCTCGGAAATCTGGGCGAACGAGAGGTTACGAGAGTCCATCATGAAGTAATAATGGATTCACGCCCCGCTTTGTTTCTACAACGATTCACTTGGACGTGGAGACTTCTGGGATTGATGACACACGGTGACAAACCTCCACGCTTGACCGATCAGAGTGGACGTTGCCAACATTGTCAATATTTCAAGTTTTGTACAAACAGACACACACACTGATGATACAATAGAGTCCAACAACACACACGCACATACACACTTTAGTTCAACCTTAAGATGGACCTATCTTGACAAGAACCGACCTCTGTCGGCCCCCGGACCAGTTGAGTTTGACCCCTGATGTAGAGGCATCGGCAAGCGACGCATTTCAAACATGCTAACTTTCACGTTAGCATTCTAGTTAGCTTTAACAGCCGAACGTAATTGTTTATGAATTAAAAATGTTTTTACTCGTCCTATCCACAGACCTCAGAGCCCGAGCTGGGGTGTAAGTCTGGATCAGAATCTACTGATGGAAGGTCTGACCATGAATAGATCTGAAAGTAAGAACCAGAATTTTAAAATAATCCTGAAAGAAACTGGCAGCCAGTGAAGAGTTTTTTAAGGATCGGAGAAATGTGAGTTCTTCTACTAGAGCAGCCAGTGAAGAGTTTGAAGGAGAAATGTGAGTTCTTCTACTAGAGCGGCCAGTGAAGAGTTTGAAGGAGAAATGTGAGTTCTTCTACTAGAGCAGCCAGTGAAGAGTTTGAAGGAGAAATGTGAGTTCTTCTACTAGAGCAGCTCAGAATTCTGGCTGCAGAGTTTTGGATCAACTGCAGGTGAGACAGATCCTTCTTCTTATAGATTATAGTTGAAAATTGTTATAGTCCAGACAGGAAGACACATGGATTATAAGATCCCGATCTTGTCGTGACAACAGCACAAACTAATGTTACTACTTTTGCACCTTCCAGACAGTAATAATCGATCAAACAGACAACATTTTCAGGCCTTTTTTTCGCCTTTTTTTTTTCCAGGACCCCGGAGCAGCAGTCCGACCACCTGCTCTGGACTTCAACACGTTCGTTATTTCTTCGCGTCACGAGAAAGCGTGTGAAAGGAAAAAAAAACACATCAACTTCAGAAGACCTTGACTGTAGGCAACAGTTGTTTTGTCGTCCTCAGGATGACACATTTCCTCTTCTTGAGCGGAAGGATGGGCTTTAATAAGGCCTTTAAAAGCCTTGTTTACCTTCTCTGTGTGGACGCTTGTTCCGTCACTGACGGCTCACAAGGCCACAGCAGGGGGTCTCGCTCTCGCTCTCTCGCCGGCTGAAGAAAAAAAGACGAGCATCCTTTCAGTCGGCGAGGTCTGTCCGGAGCAGTCGCTCCTTCGAGAAGCTGCTAATTGTTCCTTCAGACCTCCACTGATGGACCCCCCGCACCCCCCCCCTCAAATCGTCCTTCACCTCCCCTCCATTTAGCCGTCAACCGAGCGAACGGGTCGACCCGTCGCTCGCACTTCCTGAAGACGGCGACCTTCGAGGGCGAAGTCAAACGCTTCCTCGTCGACGAACCTCGAACTTTCCCTCGATCTCGTCGACGCCGATGATGACCTTCCAAATAAAACGTGGCGATCTCTCGTCACTCCTTCACAGGTCGTCTAAAGTCAAACCTCCGCCTCTGTGAGGGACTCGAGGAATCCAAGATGGAGGAGGCGGCGAGAAGGAAGTCGGACGAAGCACCACGTGGAAAAAATCATCAAAAGTAGGTTTGAGATGTTTGTTTAGATGGACACAAAAAAGCAGGCGTCTTAGAAAATATTGTTACTTTCTTTATTTCTCGCTTTAATATTTAATTTTTTTGTCATAATTATTTTATGGTTTCTATTTATAATTAAGTGTTTTTAAATTGAATAATTCGACTTTTTTTTAAATTTATATATATATATTCACAATGTTTGTTTGTTTTTGTGTTGCAGTTAAAATTCCGGCCGCTAGATGGCAGCAGTAATTAAAGCTAAAGTAACGATGATAACCAACAAGATCCCGATCAAGACTGAGGACAAGGGGATACAGCGACTCCAGCAGTTTTTAAAGCTGATGTTTGGACATATTTTATTGTGATTTCAAAACAAATGAAAATTGTACTTTTCAGACTATAACGTGATTATAAGAAATTAAAAAATCAGTACGGTTTGGTAGTATTACTCCTCAATGCTTCGCATTTGGCATGTGGAGTATTACTATGGTGCCCCGTGGAGTAATACTACAATCCCTCACAGGGTAATACCACAGATCCTCACAGATTAATACTATAGGGCCTCAAGGATTAATACTACGGAGCCTCACAGCCTAATACTATAGGGCCTCAAGGATTAATACTACGGAGCCTCAAGGATTAATACTACAGTCTCACAGAGTAATACTATAGGGCCTCAAGGATTAATACTACGGAGCCTCAAGGATTAATACTACAGAGCCTCACAGAGTAATACTATAGGGCCTCAAGGATTAATACTATGGAGCCTCAAGGATTAATACTACGGAGCCTCATAGAGTAATACTATAGGGCCTCAAGGATTAATACTACGGAGCCTCACAGAGTAATACTATAGGGCCTCAAGGAGTAATACTACGGAGCCTCACAGAGTAATACTATAGGGCCTCAAGGATTAATACTACGGAGCCTCACAGAGTAATACTATAGGGCCTCAAGGATTAATACTACGGAGCCTCACAGAGTAATACTATAGGGCCTCAAGGATTAATACTACGGAGCCTCACAGAGTAATACTATAGGGCCTCTAGGATTAATACTACGGAGCCTCACAGAGTAATACTATAGGGCCTCAAGGATTAATACTACGGAGCCTCACAGAGTAATACTATAGGGCCTCAAGGATTAATACTACGGAGCCTCACAAAGTAATACTACAGGGCGCCAAGGATTAATACTACGGAGCCTCAGGAAATAATATTACGGATCCTCGCAGAGTTATACTACAAAGGCTTGTGGAGTAAGTGTATTATGGAGAATCACAGAGTAGTATTACAAGGATCCATAGTATTAAAGGGCCTCAAGGATTAATACTCAGAGCCTCACGGAGAAATACTACAGAGCCTCACGGAGTAATACTACGGAGCCTCGCAGTACGGCGTCGTAGTCAATGAACATAGTTTTTCTCCCTCAGGAGCAAAAAGGTAAACGAACATTTAAGAAATGCTTGA
>NC_141829.1:5674431-5706931 GCF_982586985.1 Callionymus lyra
GATGGATGGATGGATGGATGGATGGATGGATGGACTCTGCCACGCTACGAAAACTCATCAAATATTGAAGTGATTGTAGAAAAAGAAAATTGTTGTGCGATTGTCGAGCTGCTACACAACAGTCTTAATGGAACACATGATGCTGGTTACCTAGCAACCTGCACTTACTAGCCACGCGGGTTCTTGGGCGATGGTTTAAAAGATAACGGGAACCTCGGGAACCGGGAGAGATTCGTGCATGAAGATAACTGAGGTTTTTGACTGGAAAACAGATGTTTTAGTTTCATGAAAGTGTGGAAAAATGTGTGTATTTATAAATATATCAAGATATTCATGAACGTTAATAATGATCTCATTTATTGTGTTTTCTGCTGCTGTTTTGAATGATTTAAAATACGTTTTTATTAGTTTTTTCCCGTTTAAAATGCGCTCCCTTATAATGTAATTACCGTCAATACTTTATTATCTGAAAATGTAAACGACTATTTACTGCTTAAATAACTCTTTGTTTTTCAGAGATTTATTTAAATATATTTTATTCATAATGCTTTAGTAAAAAATTAAAAATATATAATAAACCAAATAGTTGTAGACGAAGTCGCTTGAGGCAGTTTTATCAATAATATTATTTATGATAATATTACTTAATCGTTTTTTCTATTTACATTTTAAATAGTTTTTTTTAATTTGTTTTACTCTTTTTTTTTTACATTATTACAATATTATAGGTAATACTCTGTATTAGTATTAATTAAACATATCTTTATTTAATATATATACAGTAATATACACATACACACGCACACATATGTATATAACTATAACCAAATATATACACATATATATAAATATAACCATATATATACTAAATACATATATACAGTATGTTTTTTGTTATATATACACACACACATATGTGTGTATATATAAATATATATATGTATTTTGAGGAAAATACATTTCCTCAACTGTGTGAAACTTATTTTAATGTGTGTAACTGTGTGTAACTGTAGATTCACACAGTTACACACAGTTACACACAGTTAGACGATAAAAAAAACACAAGTTTTAGAAAAAGATAGTAAAAGATCAAGAAAAAACAACTAAATATTTGTATATTTCATTAATAGAATAAAACTAATATAAAATAATACAACTGATAATGATTTAACATATTTTCATCCTTTTTTTTCACAAAGAAAAGAGTAAAAAAAAAAAAGGTTTGATTTATCGCAAAGAATTATGGGGAAAAAACGAGGTTTAGTTAAAGAAAATGTATTTTTAACATTAGATTAAATGTCACTTAATAACTTCCTTAAAGTTAGAATAAGAAAACACACAACACAACACACAAGTACAAACAAACAAACAAACAGAAAAAAATGAGTGCAACACACAAGATGCTAAAAACATTTTGATGATAAAACTATTTCATTCAATAATAATTAATAATAATCATGATAAAAACGAAGGTTTGGTTCAATAAAATCTAAAATTTATTAGAGGAAAATATTATAATATTTGAGGAAATATATATTATATGAATAAGAATCACACAACATATTTTGTTCTTTTTCATTCTTTTTCAACAACTTGTGTTTTATTTAATCGTCTCACTCATATTATAACTTTAAGGAAATCAAATCTTAATGTTAATAATAAACATTTTTCTACTGTACATTTAAACTTTACCTTCATTTTCCCATGATTATTTGCGATGAATTTAACCTTTTTTTTAATGAAAAACAAACAAATCAATGATTTAATCCATTAAATAAATACTAATTAATGATATGTATGATATCACATCTGTTGTTCCTCCCGGTCGCCATAGCAACACGACAGAGAGACGATGATTGAAAGTGTCGTAAACCTGCGGCGTAAAGAGATTAACCTGCTGTGAACGAGGAAGAAATGCTGCCCTCTACCAGAGCTGCTGACCACCGACGAGCATGTGCACGAGCTGAGGTTCTCGCTCGAAAATGAAGGTCACGAAAGGGAGACTTTTCTCTGAAGGAATCGTTGAACGTTCGTCTGCTCCGACAACTTCCGGTGGAGCTTTTATTGTGAAAGAACTAGTCGGGATATCCATCATATTCTTTTTAGCCAATAACAGGAAGTGGAATGTTGGAAATTACGTTTAAAATACAGAGAATTTTCTTATTAATTGTATCTACTTTTTTAAATGAATAGTCTTATTTATTTCAAACAAATAATGTTTAATGTATAATGTTGTGTATATTTTTGTGTTCCACTTATACTTATTCGTTATTATTTTACAATTATTTCATTCGTTTATTAAATATATATTCAATATTCTCAATTTAAGAGAAAGTTATACGTTTAAAACTTAACGTTAATTACTTTTCAAAGGTTATTTTTTACCAAAATAAACATTTTATTTGCGTTGATTTTATTTCTAAACCTCAGTTTATCAATCGTTCCTTGATATTTTCTTTTTCATCGTGAAAATAATTGTTTTAATGAATATTTTATTAGCTATATTTTATTATTATACATTTTTCATTATGTTATATTTTAGCAAAAAATAATATATCATGTTAAAAGTTGCTTAGAGGACAAAAAAAAAGTATTTTAAATAATTTATTAATGGTTGAAAGTAAGTTAATTTATAACTTACTATATATTTAAATAAGATACAGATTTAGGGACAATTTTTTAACATTTTAGTGAAATGTATTATTTATACATTAACTAAATGTAAATTATATGTTGGAAGATGATTCAAAAATACATATTTAACATTTTTTAACTGGGATTAAAAATGTAAAATAAATCAAAGTGAATAAAAAAAAAGAAAATTCGAATAAAAAACTGTTAATTACTCTTTTGTTTTTGTGTAATTTCGTCAACCTTGAATGTTTTCTGTGTACGACGCCAGTTACCATGACGACCGCGGGAACGGTTATCGCACTGCAAACACACAACAGTCCAGCCGCGCCTTCGCCGGCGCGTTCGAATCCCCGTCAATGTGTCGGCGGATCATGTGACCTTCCGGCGACAAATACCGGGCCGGGACCGGACCCCGGGTGACCACGCCCCCTCGGCCGCATTCCTGCGCTCCCATTGGCTCCTTATATCGAGGTTCACCTGTTCCAGATTCATCTTCGCACCCCGAGTCCGGCGAGTTCTGACTCCGTGTTGATACTTGTCGGGTCAGAACCCAACACCTGCTCGCCCTCAGCTGCCCCCCCGCCCCGCACAGCTGACCACACCCTCAGCTTCCTGCCCGCCAGACCACAAGTGTGCGTAACACAAGACTGTACGTCCAGCGTATGGAAGGTCCTGGAAGTGTGTGAACATATCATAGTTTCACACACACAAATATACACAACATGGTCCGCACAGTTACACACACGACAACATGATCCACACAGTTACACACACGACAATATTATCCACACAGTTACACACACGACAATATTATCCACACGGTTACACACACGACAATAAGATCCATACAGTTACACACACGACAATATTATCCACATAGTTACACACACGACAATAAGATCCACACAGTTACATACACGACAATATTATCCACATAGTTACACACACGACAATAAGATCCACACAGTTACACACACGACAATATTATCCACATAGTTACACACACGACAATAAGATCCACACGGTTACACACACGACAATAAGATCCATACAGTTACACACACGACAATATTATCCACATAGTTACACACACGACAATATTATCCACACGGTTACACACATGACAATAAGATCCATACAGTTACACACACGAAAAAATTATTATCCACATAGTTACACACACGACAATATTATCCACACGGTTACACACACGACAATAAGATCCATACAGTTACACACACGACAATATTATCCACATAGTTACACACACGACAATAAGATCCACACAGTTACACACACGACAACATGATCCACACATTTACACACACGACAATATTATCCACACAGTTACACACACGACAATATTATCCACACGGTTACACACACGACAATAAGATCCATACAGTTACACACACGACAATATTATCCACATAGTTACACACACGACAATAAGATCCACACAGTTACACACACGACAACATGATCCACACATTTACACACACGACAACAAGATCCACACATTTACACACACAACAACAAGATCCACACAGTTACACACACGACAATAAGATTCAGACGGTTACACACACGACAATAAGATTCACACAGTTTTACACACGACAATAAGATCCACACAGTTACACACACGACAATATTATCCACACAGTTACACACACGACAAAAAGATCCATACAGTTACACACACGACAATATTATCCACATAGTTACACACACGACAATAAGATCCACACAGTTACACACACGACAACATGATCCACACAGTTACACACACGACAATATTATCCACACAGTTACACACACGACAATATTATCCACACGGTTACACACACGACAATAAGATCCATACAGTTACACACACGACAATATTATCCACATATTTACACACACGACAATAAGATCCACACAGTTACACACACGACAACATGATCCACACATTTACACACACAACAACAAGATCCACATAGTTACACACACGACAATAAGATTCAGACGGTTACACACACGACAATAAGATTCACACAGTTTTACACACGACAATAAGATTCACACAGTTACACACACGACAACATGATCCACATAGTTACACACACGACAATAAGATCCACACAGTTACACACACGACAACTTGATCCACATAGTTACACACACGACAATATTATCCACACGGTTACACACACGACAATATTATCCACACAGTTACACACACGACAATAGGATCCACACAGTTACACACACGACAATAAGATTCAGACGGTTACACACACGACAATAAGATTCACACAGTTTTACACACGACAATAAGATTCACACAGTTTTACACACGACAATAAGATTCACACAGTTTTACACACGACAATAAGATTCACACAGTTACACACAAAACAATAAGATTCACACAGTTACACACACGACAATAAGATTCACACAGTTACACACAAAACAATAAGATTCACACAGTTACACTCACGACAATAAGATTCACACAGTTACACACACGACAACATGATCCACACAGTTACACACACGACAATAAGATTCAGACGGTTACACACACGACAATAAGATTCACACAGTTTTACACACGACAATAAGATTCACACAGTTACACACACGACAATAAGATTCACACAGTTACACTCACGACAATAAGATTCACACAGTTACACACACGACAACATGATCCACATAGTTACACACACGACAATATTATCCACACGGTTACACACACGACAATATTATCCACACAGTTACACACACGACAATAAGATCCACACAGTTACACACATGACAATATTATCCACAGTTACACACACGACAATAAGATCCACACAGTTACACACATGACAATATTATCCACACAGTTACACACACGACAATATTATCCACACAGTTACACACACGACAATATTATCAACACGGTTACACACACGACAATATTATCCACACAGTTACACACACGACAATAGGATCCACACAGTTACACACACGACAATAAGATTCAGACGGTTACACACACGACAATAAGATTCACACAGTTTTACACACGACAATAAGATTCACACAGTTTTACACACGACAATAAGATTCACACAGTTTTACACACGACAATAAGATTCACACAGTTACACACAAAACAATAAGATTCACACAGTTACACACACGACAATAAGATTCACACAGTTACACACAAAACAATAAGATTCACACAGTTACACTCACGACAATAAGATTCACACAGTTACACACACGACAACATGATCCACACAGTTACACACACGACAATAAGATTCAGACGGTTACACACACGACAATAAGATTCACACAGTTTTACACACGACAATAAGATTCACACAGTTACACACACGACAATAAGATTCACACAGTTACACTCACGACAATAAGATTCACACAGTTACACACACGACAACATGATCCACATAGTTACACACACGACAATATTATCCACACGGTTACACACACGACAATATTATCCACACAGTTACACACACGACAATAAGATCCACACAGTTACACACATGACAATATTATCCACAGTTACACACACGACAATAAGATCCACACAGTTACACACATGACAATATTATCCACACAGTTACACACACGACAATATTATCCACACAGTTACACACACGACAATATTATCAACACGGTTACACACACGACAATATTATCCACACAGTTACACACACGACAATAAGATTCACACAGTTACACACACGACAATAAGATTCACACAGTTACACACAAAACAATAAGATTCACACAGTTACACACACGACAATGAGATCCACACAGTTACACACACGACAATAAGATTTACACAGTTACACACACACAACTTTAAGATCCACACAGTTACACACACGACAATAAGATTCACACAGTTACACACACACGACAATGAGATCCACACAGTTACACACACGACAATAAGATTCACACAGTTACACACACACACGACAATGAGATCCACACAGTTACACACACGACAATAAGATTTACACAGTTACACACACACGACTTTAAGATCCACACAGTTACACACACGACAATAAGATTCACACAGTTACACAGACGACAATAAGATTCACACAGTTACACACACGACAATGAGATCCACACAGTTACACACACGACAATAAGATTCACACAGTTACACACACACACGACAATAAGATCCACGCAGTTAAACACGACAATAAGATTTACACAGTTACACACACACAACTTTAAGATCCACACAGTTACACACACGACAATAAGATCCACAAAATTGCACAAACTAGAATAAGATCCGCACAGTTACACACACGACTATAAAATCCACACAGTTACACACACGACAATAAGATTCACACAGTTACACACACGACAATAAGATTCACACAGTTACACACACGACAATAAGATTCACACAGTTACACACACGACTATAAAATCCACACAGTTACACACGACAATAAGATTCACACAGTTACACACACGACAATAAGATTCACACAGTTACACACGCGACAATAAGATTCACACAGTTACACACACGACAATAAGATTCACACAGTTACACACACGACTATAAAATCCACACAGTTACACACACGACTATAAAATCCACACAGTTACACACGACTATAAAATCCACACAGTTACACACCACAATACGATTCACACAGTTACACACACACACATACAACATCATGAGTCACACAGTTAAAAACAACAATACGATTTGCACACATGATTCACACAGTTATACACACACACGACCATAAGATTCATAAAGTTACACACACGACAATAAGATCAACATAGTTACACACATGACAATAGATTCACGCAGGTACACACACGACAACATGATCCACACAGTTACACACGACTATAAGATCCACACAGTTACACACACGACTATAATATCCACACAGTTACACACATAACAATAAGATCCACACAGTTACACACACAACAATAAGATCCACACAGTTACACACACGACAATAAGATTTAAATAGTTACACACACACACACAACATCATGATTCACACAGTTACACAGACACACACAACATCATGATTCAATGTCACACAGACAAACACACAACATCATGATTCACACAGTTAAAAACACAACATCATGATTCAGTTACACACACAACATTATAATTCTCACAGAAACACACACACACATACCAGATTTACGTAGTTAAACACAGAAAAACAACAACATCACAATTCACACAGTTACACAAACACACAACATGATCCAAAACAGAACATCACACAGCATTATGATTCACACAGTTACACACAACAAGATTCACATAGTTACACACAACAAGATACACACAGTTACACAAAACAAGATACACACAGTTACAGAGAACTAGATTCACAAAAGTTACACACAACAAGATTCACACAGTTACACACAACAAGATACACACAGTTACACACAACAAGATACACACAGTTACACACAACTAGATTCACACAGTTACACACATCAAGATACACACAGTTACACACAACTAGATTCACACAGTTACACACATCAAGATACACACAGTTACACACATCAAGATACACACAGTTACACACAACAAGATACACACAGTTACACACAACAAGATACACACAGTTACACACAACAAGATTCACACAGTTACATACAACAAGATACACACAGTTACACACAACAAGATACACACAGTTACACACAACAAGATACACACAGTTACACACAACAAGATACACACAGTTACACACAACAAGATACACACAGTTACACACAACAAGATACACACAGTTACACACAACAAGATTCACACACAACATCGGAGTGGCAGACAGAACAGGAAGTTAGCATGTTAGCATGTTAGCATCACGAGAGACTCTGACAGACTATTACCTCAATCAAAGTGGTTTAAATATTACAATTGTGGGAAATTACTTCTAAATTAACAATACATTCACTTCAGCAACTGACTTGAACAAGAAGGGATTTTTGGAGGATTGTTTATCGTTTATTTAGTGAAAAGGTTCAGGTTTTAGATGCTGTAAGAACTACGGTGGCTCTAAAGGGCAAAAAACACTTTATTTAACATTAAAATCCACTTTAATTCCACTAGATGTGTTCGGTTGTTGAGCAGAGATGTAAAGTTATGCGTTTTAATCTGATCGACAAAAACGAACCTTTTTAATATCAAACAAACTTTGTTTGTTTATCAAAAACAACTAACCTTACATTGAACTGTTAGTTAGTAACTGTTTTCTATCGTATTTAACACGTGTTTGAACATTTAAACTTCTTTACTTAACCAAAGATATTCATGATAATATTGTGTATTTATGTGTGTAAACAATCACACTCATTTCCGGCACGTTTTGTTATTTATTTTGTCATCTTCATTCATTGAGGAGTTTTCGACGCCGTGATCATGTGATCATGTGATCATGTGATCATGTGACCTCACGATTGTGTTCATGTGGCGAAAGTTACACCTTTTATTGTCATACTTTCTGGCGAAAGTGTATTTTTCTCGCTTCAATCCAGTCGTCAAAGTACGTCAAGAGCCGAACGATCTTGTTTCTGATCAACAAATGTTTGAAGACTTTTTTATTTTTCTACGCAACAAATGTAAACACAATGAAGTGACAAAAGTTAAAATAAGGTAAGTGTTGTTTTTGTGTACTGAGCACACGATAACAAGAGTCACACAGTTACACACACGACAACATGGTTAACACAGTAACACACACAACATTATGATTCACAAAGTTACACACACACACAAACACACAACATTATGATTCACATAGTTACACACACACACACACAGAACATTATGATTCACACAGTCACACACACACACAAAATCATGATTCATACACACAACATTATGATTCACACAGCTACACACACACATAACATTATGATTCACACAGTTACACACACACACACACACACAACATTATGATTCACATAGTTACACACACACACAAAATTATAATTCACACAGTTACACACACACACATTATGATTCACACAGTTAAACACACACACACACACACAATTATGATTAACATAGTTACACACAACATTATGATTCACACACACAACATCATGTTTCACACAGTTACACACACAAAAAAATCATGATTCATACACACAAAATCATGTTTCACACAGTTACACACGCACACACACACAAAATCATGATTCATACACACAACATCATGTTTCACACAGGTACACACACACAAAATCATGATTCATACACACAAAATCATGTTTCACACAGTTACACACACACAAAATCATGATTCATACACACAACATCATGTTTCACACAGTTACACATGCACACACACACAAAATCATGATTATACACACATCATGTTTCACACAGTTACACACACAAAATCATGATTCATACACACAACATCATGTTTCACACTGTTACACACACACAAAATCATGATTCATACACACAACATCATGTTTCACACAGTTACACACACACAAAATCATGATTCATACACACAACATCATGTTTAACACTGTTACACACACACAAAATCATGATTCATACACACAACATCATGTTTCACACAGTTACACATGCACACACACACAAAATCATGATTATACACACATCATGTTTCACACAGTTACACACACACAAAATCATGATTCATACACACAACATCATGTTTCACACTGTTACACACACACAAAATCATGATTCATACACACAACATCATGTTTCACACTGTTACACACACACAAAATCATGATTCATACACACAACATCATGTTTCACACAGTTACACACACACAAAATCATGATTCATACACACAACATCATGTTTAACACAGTTACACACACACAAAATCATGATTCATACACACAACATCATGTTTCACACAGTTACACACACACAAAATCATGATTCATACACACATCATGTTTCACACAGTTACACACACGCAAAATGATCAACAAAATGATCAGTCCCCAGAAACGAAGCAGCAAAGCATGATGGGAGTTGAGAATATTTCACTGAAACAGGTCCAACTGTTTGTCTTGTTTAACTTCCTCCAGAACTATGATGCCAGGAGCTGCAGCTCACCAGCTACTCAGGGTGAGAGAGAGAGGACACCCTGGACAGCTATCTAGTCCATGACAAGAGTGTTTTTTTAATTTGATCATAAACTCGAAACAAAACAAAAAACTTAATGACCAAAAATGTTGTGATGGGTTTTGGTGTCGTTACGCATCAACGCCTGGATTATGGTTGTAAGAAAACATTGATACACTAGTATGAATAAACATCACAATATTCTTTTTTTAATACTGAACTGTTTTTTTCTTTTCACGACTAACATGCAAATATTTACACGTTTGTTCATTTTAGTGTTGCAATTAAACGCCACTCATGACGTTGTGCAGCTTAAGGGGTGACACAGTTTCAACATTGATGATCAACACAACTTTATCGTTTTTATGAAAAATAAATGAAAAGAAGTGTAAATTGTGTGTAAATGTACATATAACATGCAAATATCTAAGGCATTTGTTGATTAGTGTTGCAATTAAACTTCCTGCCACTAGATGGCAGCCGACGTTACATCCAGTGCAGCTACACCTAGAAGAATGACAGCCAATAAAATCCCGCTGATGACTGAGGACGAGAGGATACAGTGAGTCCAGCAGCTTATAAAGCTGGTGTTTGGACATATTTTGCTTTGAAAACAAATGAAAGTAGTTACGACTTTGTCTGGACAATACTACAAATATTTACTTGTTATTACACTATCACAACACGAGAGTCAAGTACTGGACAATACTACACATATATACTTGTTACTACACTATCACAACACCAGAGTCAAGTACTGGACAATACTACACATATATACTTGTTACTACACTATCACAACACCAGAGTCAAGTACTGGACAATACTACACATATATACTTGTTACTACAGTATCACAACACCAGAGTCAAGTACTGGACAATACTACACATATATACTTGTTACTACAGTATCACAACACCAGAGTCAAGTACTGGACAATACTACACATATATACTTGTTACTACACTTTCACAACACCAGAGTCAAGTACTGGACAATACTACACATATATACTTGTTACTACACTATCACAACACCAGAGTCAAGTACTGGACAATACTACACATATATACTTGTTACTACACTATCACAACACCAGAGTCAAGTACTGGACACTATTACACATATATACTTGTTACTACACTATCACAACATCAGAGTCAAGTACTGGACAATACTACACATATATACTTGTTACTACACTATCACAACACCAGAGTCAAGTACTGGACAATACTACGCATATATATCCTTGTTACTACACTATCACAACACCAGAGTCAAGTACTGGACAATACTACACATATATACTTGTTACTACACTATCACAACACCAGAGTCAAGTACTGGACAATACTACACATATATACTTGTTACTAAGTATGGTGATACTTATGGTAGCAACAGCTTCTCTAAAGTACACATCACTGGCTTGTAATGAAAGGTTCGACAACATTGGGACGATGTTAAGATTTCAAACGATATAAAGTACAGTTAAATAACAAGATACTCTCGTCACAGACGACCAAGGTCACGATCCACTGCTGATCTTCGACAGTGTTTCGTAAATCAACCTTAAATCACACGTTTTTTCTCTCCGTTGATCCTTCCTTTTTTTTTAGCTTCGTGTTCATGTTTTCAAGATACGTTTGATTCACTTCCCTTCAGCCACACCCTCTTTTCTCTCTCTCTCTCTCTCTCTCTCTCTCGCTCGTCCAGGTGAGTTTTTCAGCGTCACACACACACACACACAGACACACACGTACACACACGTACACACTCACACACACACGAGTCGTGCAACAGGTCCGAGCAGAATGTAAATGAGGACCTGCTGAGAAACGCCATCTACGCTGCAAACATTCCTCTGACGATGTGTGACAAAGACCTTCAGGCTCTCGTCCAATCACTGGTCCTCTCGCAAATATTGACGTTTTTAAGTCATGCTTTCTTCAAAATGTTGTCAAAAATACATGCGACGACAGCATTTCTATCAATTTTTAGTCTCATCTACATTTTGTGTGTTTTTTACACCTTTTTCTTTACCTCTGAGTCTATATATTACGGTTTCGTTTCATCCACATTAATCCAAGGTTTCATATTTGATTTCAAGATCTGATAAAACACAAATCGCACTCAAAATAAAACACAAACGATCATGTTTTTTGTGAGTTTTAAAACCACATTTGTTCAGAAAAATGACCAACAATTGAAATGTTTAGCTTTTATTCTGTGGTAAACGTACAATGTTTCCTCGTTTACGTTCATTCTTGTCAGGGTTTAGATTAAAAGTTTTTTTATTGAAGTACCTGTCGGACTATGGAATACTGTTAAAAATATATACTTTTTTAAAAAAAATTCACTCAGTTTTATTCTACTTTCTATCATTATATGTCATTTATGATATGAATTTCTGGTCCAGATCCAGCACCAGTCGTTGGATAATGTGTAGAACGGATAGAAAAGCACATTTATTCAAGTAGTATTGATTAGTAATGTGGAATAAAATAGTGTAAACTAGTAAAAATTAATATAAAATACAACATCTATACAGGTTTCACTGATGCAGCGTTACGGTTGGATGTATTTTGTGTGCACTTCATGCAATCCGCTCGATTTAGGTGCAAAAATTGTTGTTTTTTATCAATATTTAAGCCCAGTTTTAATTTTCTCCATTTTCTCTTGTTGTGTAAAAGCTTTAAAGGTAAATAAATAACGAGGGAATGACTTCCGTGAGTTGAACGAGTGTAAGAACATGTGGATACACTTGGATAAAAACGTATAATCCCAGATAAACGATGAGACGACGAAGTCTGGGACTAAAGGTGTAAGAAAATATCGACAGTACTGCATCAACACAATAAACATACAAATATTCCCTTGACTTGTGTTTGTTTGCTCGTGTGATACTAATAAAGATTTATCCGATTGAATTCAGTGAGATGATGTTACGCATGTATAAGATAAGACGTTTCCTGTTATTACACTAATTCAAAGAAACCCGATACATCGGCGTCACTACAGTATCACAACATATTGTACGCAGCTAAAGCTAGAAGAATGAAATCCAATAAGATCCCGACCATGACTGAGGACAAGAGGATACAGTGAGTCCAGCAGCTTTTAAAGCTGATGTTTGGAAATATTTTGGCTTGAACACAAATGAAAGCAGTTACGACTTCATCAAGAGTCATGTGGTCTGTAAATACTACAACACCAGAGTTAAGTAGTACACATATATACTTGTTACTACACTATCACAACACCAGAGTCAAGTGCTGGACAATACTACACATATATACGTGTTACTACAGTATCACAACACCAGAGTCAAGTACTGGACAATACTACACATATATACGTGTTACTACACTATCACAACACCAGAGTCAAGTACTGGACAATATTACACATATATACGTGTTACTACACTGTCACAACACCAGAGTCAAGTCCTGGACAATACTACACATATATACGTGTTACTACACTATCACAACACCAGAGTCAAGTACTGGACAATACTACACATATATACGTGTTACTACACTATCACAACACCAGAGTCAAGTACTGGACAATACTACACATATATACTTGTTACTACACTATCACAACACCAGAGTCAAGTACTGGACAATACTACACATATATACTTGTTACTACACTATCACAACACCAGAGTCAAGTACTGGACAATACTACACTTATATACTTGTTACTACACTATAACAACACCAGAGTCAAGTACTGGACAATAGTACACATATATCCTTGTTATTACAGTATCACAACACCAGAGTCAAGTACTGGACAATACTACACATATATCCTTGTTATTACTGTATCACTATATATCATATCGCCACATTATTGCCAAGATTCATTACGATGACTGAGGATGAGAGGATACAGCGATGACTGAGGACGAGAGGATACAGTGATGACTGAGGACGAGAGGATACAGTGATGACTGAGGACGAGAGGATACAGTGATGACTGAGGACGAGAGGATATAGTGAGTCCAGCAGCTTTTAAAACTGATATTTTGGTTTGAAAACAAATGAAAGCAGTAAAGACTTTGTCAAGAGTCATGTGGTCTGTAAATACTACAAAACCAGAGTCAAGTACTCAACAATAC
Organism: Callionymus lyra; assembly: GCF_982586985.1. Lineage (NCBI taxonomy): Eukaryota > Metazoa > Chordata > Actinopteri > Syngnathiformes > Callionymidae > Callionymus > Callionymus lyra. The sequence goes on from NC_141829.1 coordinate 5,689,393, forward strand.
TACACATATATCCTTGTTACTACACTATCAGAACACCAAAGTCAAGACCTGGACAATACTACACATATATACTTGTTACTACACTATCACAACACCAGAGTCAAGTCCTGGACAATACTACACATATATACTTGTTACTACACTATCACAACACCAGAGTCAAGTACTTGACAATACTACACATATATCCTTGTTACTACACTATCACAACACCAGAATCAAGTACTCGACAATACTACACATATAAACTTGTTATTACTGTATCACTATATATATCGTATCGCCACATTCTTGCCAAGAGTCATCAGGATGCCTGAGGACAAGAGGATACAGTGAGTCCAGCAGCTTTTAAAGCTGATGTTTGGACATATTTTGGTTTGAAAACAAATGAAAGCAGTTACGACTTCATCAAGAGTCATGTGGTCTGTAAATACTACAACACCAGAGTCAAGTACTGGACAATACTACACATATATACTTGTTACTTCACATATATACTTGTTACTACACAATCACAACACCAGAGTCAAGTACTGGACAATACTACACATATATACTTGTTACTACACATATATACTTGTTACTACACAATCACAACACCAGAGTCAAGTACTGGACAATACTACACATATATACTTGTTACTACACTATCACAACACCAGAGTCAAGTACTTGACAATACTACACATATATACTTGTTACTTCACATATATACTTGTTACTACACAATCACAACACCAGAGTCAAGTACTGGACAATACTACACATATATACTTGTTACTTCACATATATACTTGTTACTACACAATCACAACACCAGAGTCAAGTACTGGACAATACTACACATATATACTTGTTACTACACTATCACAACACCAGAGTCAAGTACTTGACAATACTACACATATATACTTGTTACTACACTATCACAACACCAGAGTCAAGTACTTGACAATACTACACATATATCCTTGTTATAACTGTATCACTATATATATCGTATCGCCACATTCATCATGATGACTGAGGACGAGAGGATACAGTGGTGTTTGGACATATTCTGTTGTACGAGTGTATCGTCTCTTAAATACTTAAATTCTCGCCAGTACACACTTCTATCCGTGACTTCAAGTCCAGCCACTCGCCTCCTTCAATATTTAAGAACGAGCGAAGCGACGACAAGATGAAGCGTCTCCATCGAACGACCTGCGCGATCGTTGACAGGTGAGAGGAAACAGTAGCGCCTCCCCCGCCATCGCCATCGCAGCCACTTCCTACCACACCCGATACCAAGAAGCGCCAGAACCCGAGGCGGACGCGAGGAGATGATGATGACGCCGGCGTTTCTACGCTCGTGCTGCACATCTGCATGTGCTGCATTGCAGATGTTTACATGCTTATTAGTTCCACGTAGGTGGAGTTCAGGGTGTGTGTGTGTGTGTGTGACCATGTGTGTGTGTGTGATCACGTGTGCAGGTTAATCCACCAGAAATCTATGAATCCCAGAAGCCTCTTCTTCAGCCGCACAGCAGGAATTCCTCCGACACTGATTGTCGTTATCACATGTTCCGCACAGCGAGACGACGCCGCGTACTATTCATGTGGCGATCGACAATAACAACCAGCAAGGACGAACCAAACCCCCCCTCCAGGGAAAAGTGCAGAAGAAGAACGTAGATGTATTGAAGCAACTTTTAAATACATCCTCGTGAGCTGAAGACAACTGTACGCTTTTTGTGAAACAATCAAAACTACAAAATGATGAAGCTTCCCTTTAAAGTACATTTAAAACATGGGACATTTCTCAATATTTGTACAGTCTAACACAATCTAAAAACCCTTGTATTTGAACATGTAAACTATACTTCACACAAAGTTGCCGCGTTTAAAATTTAGCGCGATAATTTTCCTGCTTTCGGTTCAGTTTGTTCATTTTATTTTAAGAATTCACCTTCACGTTTGTTCTAGAGTCTTTATAAAATACAGCGGGAATCTAAAAATGACTTCAATGACGTGTAAAAAGTATTTTAAAAAAAAGATACTCGCGAGTATCCGTGGGTCTTAAGTAAACTGTGAGGCCGCACAAACGTTGCATTATCTAAACACACTGGGTTCGACAACATTAGACTAATGAATGTGACAACTACACAACAACCGCTTTCATTGATAAACAAAAAAAGGATGTGAACCAGTGAATTTATGGAGACACAAATATAAACACATGAATTGTGAATCCGGTTCAATTGGGGCGACATTTAAAAACACGCTCACAAGAATGCAACACACACACATATATACACACAGCATATTAAACAACACAACAATAAACCATCCTTCTCATGGCTCCACCACCTTCATCAAAGATGTCAAATCCATCACAACATGGACTGGATGACGTATCGAGAGGCGTTTTGAAATAATTCAAAGCGACAAACCATTGTATTCACAGTGAAAGTGTGTGTTTTTAACGCAACAAATGTCGTTTTATTAAATCAGTCTCGAGCGATGTTGTAAATTCTCAAACGATCCATAATTCCACGTCCACGGAAATGACTTAATGAGATTTTTCAAGCTAAAAAAAGAACACAAAGTTATTTTTGTTGATACGTCTGTGCAAGTCAGTGGTTTAAGTGCGTGTCTCTTACGTAACACAACATGGTGTGTAGAGATGTACACGTTTGTGTGTAGTTTTCATGGCTTAGACATTTAAAAATGGTTCTTTACTAAATCAATCATTTTCTATTATCTATGAAAAGCTCATGTGAAGTCAAAACACACATGTAAGTATTTTAAATCACGTGATTTATATTGATTTATAGTATATTTAAGTAACTCTTGTTATAATAAGTTGATTGAAAGTGAAACTAAACTATATTCAAGCTTGTATGAATTAAAGCTATTTGTCTATATATACACACATGAATAGTTTCATTATATGTTATTTTCTACAGCTATAACATTCACTTTTATTGATGTTTTAATATAATATAGTACATTAAAGACGGATTTAACACGTTCAAACATGAATAGTCTTAATTTATCCTCAAATTAAATATTAACTATTACATTTAATTAGAAAATGATACACATTCGCATTATTTACATTGTTTATTTTTAACTTTGTCTACATTGCATCTGAATTCTATATTTTAACGTCCATAAAGGAGATTAAATCATTAATTATGAAAATATTCTGTTTTAATCTATGTTAATTGAGATATTCGATCGTTTTTTTTACGTGAATTAAATAGGATAATGTTTATTTCAAAACGTAGATATTATATAAGCTTTAAAAAAAATTGCATTCAGTTTAAATTTTACTTTACGTTTTTTAATTTCATTTTTAATTTTTCTATTACGCAAAAAACGATTGTGGTTCATAGCACGTGTGGGACATTTATTTACGTATTTTTTAGATTTATTGTGCTGTAAGTTTATTTAAAAACGTCTTTTATAATTTGACAAAAACGTCAAAATGTTTAAAATTGACGAGCTGGTCACGCGTGAGCAGTTCACGGACGTACAGAACGTAATTGGAAAAACACAAAACGCTAAACTAGTTTTTAAAAAATCCACGCGTTTCGTTGAAGTTTTTTCTTTAATATAATTTAAGGGGAATCTAAAAGGTTTATAATTTAAATAAAACGACAACGTCGACCTTTTCGTGCTGAAGAATTTTAGTTTTTTTTAAAAAGACGTGTTTTACCACAAAAAGAGAGCGACAGATGTGCGTTTAAAAGTTAGTAAATAATCGTAGCCATGTGTTCGAACACGTATGAGCTTCTAGAATCCTTACATTATGGAGTAAAAAAAAAAAGAAAAGCTGGGGGTAAAAAAAAAAAAAAGGCGTCGCCACAGATTTTTACGCAGCGCCATGAAACTCTTTCTCCCTAAAGCTCCTGAACGCATCATATATGTCGCGGCGATCACGAGAAGAAGGAGAAGAAAAAGAAAAAGAAGAAGAAGAGGGTCGTGGATCTGAGTCTCCATGAGAGTCCGCCTTCTCTAGGAGCAGAGCAGGGCCATCATGGCAGCCATTATGAGCCTCCAACATTGGCCTACGTGCACGTGAAGTGTGGGGAGTGGCGCGCGCTTGAACGCCATGTTGCACCTTCTTCTTCTTCTCCTTCTTCTTCCTCCCTTCACAGGACGTATGGCGAGAGACCAGCAGCTCGCCTGCCCTTTTTTTCTCCCCCCCACATACATTCTTCTTGGTTTAAAAAAAAAAAGAAAGAAAAAGGGGGAGAGAAGCGAGGGAACCCTGCACTGGAGGGGGAGGTTATGCTGCTGGAAGCACATAAAGTCCGGGTCACATGTTCCTCAAACCAGCCTCGAATATTTACCTTTTTTTTTTTTTTTTGTCACGCAATGTAGTCTTTTTTTCTTTTTTTTTTTTCTTCCCTCCACACAGACGTGGAGGGAAGAAGAGGGAGGATCTGTACGTGTTGCAAGAGTATAGGCTGCGCCACATGTCTCGGGCGGCCATTGCGTAAAAGCGACACAAAAATTTGGATTAATTGACTTTTAAAAAATGGTTTTTAATTCAATTTAATTTTAAAACTTACTAAAAGTATGTTTTGAAGGCGAGGATCACCCGCCTGGGTCACTCACACACACCCTTACACACACACTACGCCTTTTTTAATAATAATAATTTTAAAAAAGCAGCAAAAACAACACAAATAAACACACTTTTTTTGTTGTTGGTAGCAACTTAAATAACAATCACCGGAAGCGCGGGTGCGAGGATCCGGGCCTCGAACCGTGGACGTGTTTTTTTCCACCTTTTCTTTTTACGTCAAAACGTATTTCAGTCGCTTTTTAAAGCGTGCAATTGGCAAGAAAAGAAGGTTAAAAGAAAAAGAAAAAGCGAATTGAAAAGTTGAAAGAATGTAGGGGCGAAATGTCCAATAAAAAGGGGGTCGCTATATTTCGTGGCGGAAGCCTACAGGTCACACAGTATAGGCACAGTGTGTGTGTTGGTTGGTGAGTGTGTGTGTGTGTGTGTGGGGACGTGAGAGTGTGTGTTTGGATCGTAAGGCCTACCTTAGTTTTTTGGGCACAGAGTAGTCTACCTCTATCGGCCTTCCGTGTAATTCAGTCACTGTGGGAGTGAAAATGGATATTGTTTTGGTTATTTGTGTGATGACAGGAACAACACTTTTATAAATCACTTCGCCAAAGTAGGCGCGTCCCTTCCATTCAAACGCGTCGATTTTAAATTAATGAAATAAATAAAAAAAAAGTGCGATTCCACGCAAAACCATAAACACGAGTGAACGCGTAACGTAAAGTTTAAAGTACACACCCGGCGCCAAAATAAAGCTATAGACGGGAAATAGGCAGCCATGCTTTCCACTCCCACTGCCCCCCCACTCCGCACTGTTTCCACGTCCAAACGCACCAAAGATGATTTAAGTTGAAATTAAAGCTGCGGGGCTCGTGCGCGTCAACATGTGGAGGTGTTTGGCTTTTTTTTGTGTTTCACGTCAAAAAAGCTTTTTCTTCGGCGCACAAAAACCCGTCGGTTCCTGGAAAGGTTTTTTTTTTTTTTTTCTCCTCCTCTCACGAGTGGCCTGGCGCAGCGTCTCACCTCGTCCCCCCCTTCCAGCTACCTGTTTATTAGCCCCTTTTTCCTCCGGACCCCCGTGACCCACCTCCACGACACCTCGTAAAAACATAGCCGGACGTCACAGGAACACGGATCTGACAAGTTCGGCGCGCGGGCGTCTCTGGGCTCGCTTCAATAAAATCAAGATAAAAAATAAGTGAAAAATAATTACCCGGAGACCATCCCCATACATTCCAGCGGCGGATCGCAAAAAGTGGCCCCCCCACCCACCCCATGCACTATCGGAATCCCCCCCCCCCCTTACCACCTCCTCTTCTCCTATATATATATATTTATGACGTATTAATGTATCGATTATGTATCCGGAGATTGTTGCAGCAACTCCGGGGTAAACACACACACACACACACACACACACACGCCGGGGTTGATGACAACAACAACAACAATAATAATAAGAGGTGATGATAGGAAGTGTCATCGCTGCATCACTTTACAAAACAACAACAACAAGGGTGAGAGACTCACGGTGGAGACTCTCTATCGCCCGCACGGCCGCGTTCTGGTCCGGCAAGTCCACAAAAGCATAGCCGGTTTTGAGGAGGAACTGCTCGGCCACTGGCAGCTTCCTCTCCACGAAGAGCTGCTGGAGGTCCTCGACGGTGACCGAAGGACTTAGATTCCCCACATATAGTTTGTTCATGATCTAGAAAAAGAAGGTGAATGAAATTCTCGAATGGAAGGGGGGGAGGCTGGAGGAGGGAGGGAGGTTTTTAGATCCAGAAGTGACAGGCGATGCTCGAGTAACGGAAAAAAATATTCATTGAAAAGAAAAATTTTGGGGGGAGATATACAAAAATGGGGTAAAAAAAATAAAGATAAAAATGGAGATGAAAATGCTCCCGAAAAAAAAAAAAAAAAGCGAGTGATTTCCTTTAAATTAAAAAAAGAAGCCCCCGGGTTTCGGATGCGTTTACAGGCTCAGCCCCCCCAGCACCAACTCTGGCCCTGGTCAAACTCTTTGGACAGGGACTCAGGGAGGGAGAAAAAAAAAAAAAAAAAGTCTCGTTACGACACTACTCTGGAGCCAAGAAGCGCCGCCTCTCAATAACATCGACCCCTGGAATCAGACTGAGCACTGGAGGTGCATGTGCGCGAGGATCCGCGTGCACACGAGCCCATGCAATTAAACATATATTAAATAATAATAACAGTTTAACTTAAGATAATAATAATTAAAAGTGTCGCGTTAAATCTTTACACTTTATATTCACGACCTCATGTTGAATTTCAAATATAAATACATATATTATTAAGTTTAATTCCTGCAGATGAATTGATTAAAAAAACACAAGAAGAAGAATCCCCTCCCCCTCCCCCCTCGTTTGTAAAGTAGGTGTGTGCATTGTGGGTGTGTTCGGAGAAAAAAGGAAACTATAGGATGATGGAGGATTTCAAAATAAAAGCCTCTTTTTCGGGACCAGAGGAGGAGTCTTGGCAGACGAATGTTGCTGCATGTGACTCGTCGACGCCACCCTCGGAACATGCACTGCCACCCTAGTGTGGAAGAAGAAGAAGAAGAAGAAGAAGACCACTGGAAGAGCCCACCCACCGTGTTCCTGCGTCTGGGTTTTTTAAAAATGTGACGCTCACGGTCTAAGTTTACCGAAGTATCATTGGAACAGTTTTGATGCGACACGAGATTGAATTATGAGCCTAAACGTTCCTCAAACTCCATTTAATTATTTAATTATTATCAGCTAAAAGTCATTGAAATATACAATATAGAGATAATCGAAGCGATTATTCTAATATTGATTATAAACAATAGCATTTGTATTTTATTAAAATAAAACGCGCACAAATATGAAGTTTGAAAATTAGAACAACAAACTTAAAACTATTTTTGTTTACGGATCAGTTGTTTTCGACAAGCCTGTCTTTAAAATGTCAATAATTCACATTTATGTCAATAACGAATTTGTATGTCAATAATTACGACATGTTTACATTTGATACTACAAGTCCCAGAATGCACTGCAACATTGACGTTGCAGCCAACGTCAATTTCCGACCCTTTTCTCGACCGCAACTCTGAGGGAAATAATTCAATGAAAACGTAAATAAATACGTAATAATACATTTTGTTTAATGGCGCTTTTTTGGGGGAAAACTCAAGGTGACCCTTAAGAGCGTATTTAACCAGCAGGGAAACTATTTGTAACCCCAAAAACGTTAGTAACGTAAGTAAACAACAGATACTATAATTATTAGATATTACAAATACCATGTATTCTTATAATTACTATTGACATTAGGTGAAATATGCAGGTTGAAATGTGTAAATAAGTCAATAGTTTGGTGGTAATAAGTTCCAGAGATGTTTAACAAACAATGAAAAATAAAAAATAGTTATTATTGATGTTGAATTCGAATCAGAAAGTCTTTGCGTCTCGTTAGTAAATATTAATAGAATGAGGACATTATTTTTGGCAGTTATTTACTCCTCAATCTGCGCCTTTATTAACTATTCAAATGGTCGTTTTATTATATTAATTTAATATATTTATCCACGTCTGAATGTGATATTAATTGAATTTATAAAAAACACAGTTTATATTTAATACATTTATGCACAATTTATAAGACAAACACAACTTTTCTTTCTGAGTCACCTGCAGAATCATCTTCCTGTCATAATAAATCAATTCTTTTTTCAAATAAAAGTATCACAACTTCAGATGAAGTTTGTCAAAATAACACAAATCCTCCAAAAAATGCGCTTCTTTTTCTTTTTTTTTTTCCTTAGCGACTGACGCGTGATTGTGTTCATCACCACCAGGTGGAAGTAAAGTATCAGTTACTTTCAATTATCGAACAACATGAGCAAATGAAGTATTTTAGATTAATATATGTTGAAAAAAAAAGATGTTGTTCATTTGTTTTGTTGCATTTATATTCCAGATTGATTCTGTTTTCGCCTGATAAACTGAGTAGAATGTGTGTTTTCCATCATAAAACCACTGACAAAAAAATATTTATTTTTTTAATCATCATGAATGTCGGAAAATGGTAAATATTTGACTTTTTTAAATGTTATTAGTAACTTCACAGACGTTGTTAATTCACTCAAAGTTGTTGTGTTATGAATATATTTCAATGGGACTTAAATATGTGTGTGAATGTCCAATAAATTTGTTTAAAAAAAAACTTTGAATCCTTCATTACTCACTGAAGTAGATACTTTGTATGTTGGAATATCCAAAACCCCTTTTCACACATGTAGCAAACCTAAAACATAGGATATAGAATTGTATGTTTCTTTTTCTTATTAAAGTATTAGTTGTCGGCAGGATTCGAACCTGTGCGGGCCACGACAACTGAAGAAGTATTGTTAGTTGTACCAGTACTTCATACACGTGAACTATTGTATACATTTAATGAATATTATTTTATAATAATACACACATGACTCTATAGTGTTTATTAAAAAGTACAACATCATATAAACAATCGACATATTTCTCTGCTCGTTCACTTCAGTAATTTCATGAAAGATGTTGTTTTGTCGTCATCATCGTCAGACGCATAAAGTTTTATTTCACAGGTTATTACATTTATTTTTCAATATATAACATTTTATAAAGTTGATTCTTTATACTTTCAGGTTCAAACCTCTAATGTTGTTGATTCTTAGCTTGGTACAAGAAAACTTGTGACGTATATATGGATGAAATTATTGTATATTCTCTGGGTTCATAGTTTTACTTCCAATGTCGTAGTATTTGCTACATGTGCGACGACTTCAATGTTCCGACGCCTTTTGTTTCCGACGTCCTGAGACTCTCTGTCATCACGTGACGTACACGTTTGAATACACACCAGGTGAGAAACACTTTATTGTGTGAATGAGCTGCTTGGAGGAGGTCTGCGCTCGCTTTATAATACTAACGGACTCATTACTGCGTAACAACATTCTGTAGAACCATGATTATGATCATTCTGCAGTCACACACAAAACACCAATAATTTAAACTAGTAAACACAGTATTAGTATAAATAATATCATAAATAGTAATAAAGAACAGTTACTTGATAAATATGAGTACAAAATGACCTGAACTGTTTTAAGTGAAGTATTTTGTTTTCTGGTGTTTTGTTTGAACAATAGATGTTGGTTATTATATTGATGAAATACTTTGTGTGTTTTGTACTTGTACAAACAACAACACTTTCCTGTAAATACCTATCAGTTGTCGTGGCCGAGTGGTTAAGGCGATGGACTAGAAATCCATTGGGATCTTCCCGCGCAGGTTCGAATCCTGCCGACAACGAATACTTTTGACACCAAACTCATGTTTCATCAGCATATTTTAAATTCTACAATAAAACCTAAAAATCATCACGTTTTTGTTAAACAATGCATCTCAAAACTAAACATTTGTACCTATTGGATGATTACAAACTCATGTTCATGACTATTTTATCAAGTAACAGTTAGTTAGTATTATTCATAATATAATTTCATTAATATTGTATTAACTAGTTTAAATTAAATTGAATTATTGGTGTTTTGTGTACGACTGCAGATGTATGATGTTACTATGTTGTTATGATGTTTACATACGTGAGTATTGAACTGGAAAATAAGTCTCAGGATCAGGAAGTTTGGTCGATATAAGCTACGATGACACCCTGAGGACGCAGACCTCCTCCAAGCAGCTCATCATAATGTTGTGTATTGAAGTGTGTGTGTCACGTGATGAACCAGTCAGTGTGTGATGGTCTCAACAGGAAATGAAAACTCATTAAGAACTGATGTAGCAACACTAAAACAATGATAGAATCCCTTCATCACAGTTCTAATTGTAAACACAACTTATTATGTTTGTTATTTTATACAAAGATGATAAAAGTATTCGTTGTCGGCAGGATTCGAACCTGCGCGGGAAGATCCCAATGGATTTCTAGTCCATCGCCTTAACCACTCGGCCACGACAACTGATGATCACAGGAAAGTGTTGTTGTTTGTACAAGTACAAAACACACAAAGTATTTCATCAATATAATAACCAACATCTATTGTTCAAACAAAACACCAGAAAACAAAATACTTCACTTAAAACAGTTCAGGTCATTTTGTACTCATATTTATCAAGTAACTGTTCTTTATTACTATTTATGATATTATTTATACTAATACTGTGTTTACTAGTTTAAATTATTGGTGTTTTGTGTGTGACTGCAGAATGATCATAATCATGGTTCTACAGAATGTTGTTACGCAGTAATGAGTACGTTAGTATTATAAAGCGAGCGCAGACCTCCTCCAAGCAGCTCATTCACACAATAAAGTGTTTCTCACCTGGTGTGTATTCAAACGTGTACGTCACGTGATGACAGAGAGTCGCAGGACGTCGGAAACAAAAGGCGTCGGAACATTGAAGTCGTCGCACATGTAGCAAATACTACGACAATAGAAGTAAAACTATGAACCCAGAGAATATACGATCATTTCATCCACATATACGTCAAGTTTCCTTATACAACCAGAGAAATATGTTGATTGTTTATATGATGTTGTACTTTTTAATAAACACTATAGTCATGTTTTATTAAAAAATAATAGTAGTGGTACATCTAACAATATTTGATACTTTATCAGTTGTCGTGGCCGAGTGGTTAAGGCGATGGACTAGAAATCCATTGGGATCTTCCCGCGCAGGTTCGAATCCTGCCGACAACGAATACTTTTGACACCAAACTCAAATGTTTCATCAGCATCTTTTAAATTCTACAATAAAACCTAAAAATTGTCACGTTTTTGTTAAACAATGCATCTCAAAACTAAACATTTGTACCTATTGGATGATTACAAACTCATGTTCATGACTATTTTATCAAGTAACAGTTAGTTAGTATTATTCATAATATAATTTCATTAATATTGTATTTACTAGTTTAAATTTAATTGAATTATTGGTGTTTTGTGTACGACTGCAGATTTATGATGTTACTATGTTGTTATGATGTTTACATACGTGAGTATTGAACTGGAAAATAAGTCTCAGGATCAGGAAGTTTGGACGATACAAGCTATGATGACACCCTGAGGACGCAGACCTCCTCTAAGCAGCTCATCATAATGTTGTGTATTGAAGTGTGTGTCACGTGATGAACCAGGAAGTGTGTGATGGTCTCAACAGGAAATGAAAACTCAATAACAACTGTTGGACCCTCGTGATGAACTTCTGGACGCTTTGATTGGTGAACACGTGCAGCAACAATTACAACAATTACAACTAAATGAACAAACACTGAACAATACAATCACTTTGTCTCTAAACACAAGTTTGTCTTCTTATGCAAACATGACTCTGGTTGTCGACAGGATTCGAACCCATGAGGGAAGCAACATCAACCCTTTTTACCTTTGAATAAAACTTTATTTACAAACGTCTGTTTTAAATCAATGTAGCAACACTAAAACCATGATAGAATCCCTTGCCAAAGTTCTAGTTGTAAACACAACTTATTTTTTTATTTTTTTTCATACAAAGCTGATAAAAGATATACGTTGTCGGCAGGATTCGAACCTGCGCGGGAAGATCCCAATGGATTTCTAGTCCATCGCCTTAACCACTCGGCCACGACAACTAATCAGGTATTGTCAAGTATTGTTAGTTGTATCACTACTACACACACATGAAGTATTGTATCAACTTGATGACTATTCTTTTATAATAATACACACATGACTCTACAGTGTTTATTCAAAAGTACAACATCATATAAACAATCAACATATTTCTCTGCTCGTATAAGAAAACTTGACGTATATGTGGATGAAATTATCGTATATTCTCTGGGTTCCTAGTTTTACTTCTATTGTCGTAGTATTTGCTACATGTGCGACAACTTCAATGTTCCGACACATTTTTGTTGCCGACGTCCTGCGACTCTCACGTCACGTGACGTACACGTTTGAATACACACCAGGTGAGAAACACTTTATTGTGTGAATAAGCTGCTTGGAGGAGGTCTGCGCTCGCTTTATAATACTCGCGTACTAACTACAGCGTAACAACATACTGTAGAGTCATGTTCATAATAATTTTGCAGTCATGAACAAAACACCAATTATTTTAACTAGTTAATGCAGTATTAATATGAATAATATTATGAATAAAAATAAAGTCCTACTCGATAAAATACACATGAATATAATTTCATAATGACTCAATAATATTATTTCAAGTAGAAATGTTTTTTTTCCGCTGCATTGTTTGAACAAAAATAAAACAAATGTGGATTATATGTAATTAAACATTCAAGTTTCCTGTCAAAAGCATTCGTTGTCGGCTACTAACAAAAATATCCTTGTTACTACATTATCACGATATATCACAATATACGATATTTCTGATATTTCCTCTTGCCTTAAACAAAATAACAACACAATGACCTCCAAAAATGTGATTCCATCCCTCAGACATAAATTCCTGATACAGCTATTTTAGACAAAAATAAAACTTGTGTGTGTGTGTGTGTGTTTGTCATAGATGTATTTTTTGTTGTTGTTTTTTTTGTTTTAATCTCAAGGTATCATTCTAGTCAAATATTATCAAAATACATTTACATCATTCTTATTAATCATAAAATATACTGACGAAGACCTTCATAAAATGAAACGTCACAACAATAGAAAAACAAATATATATAAAAGTTACTCGTTGTCGGCAGGATTCGAACCTGCGCGGGAAGATCCCAATGGATTTCTAGTCCATCGCCTTAACCACTCGGCCACGACAACTGTTCATGTGATACAAAAGCGCACCCTGGTGGTCAAAATTTTTAATACTGAGCGCATTTTAAAGACCATTTTCTTTGCTGTTTGATTGAATATATGTGAGTGTTTTCAATGTCATCTGATGAGTGATGGTGAAGAATATAATCCCCTCAAAAACTGCATTTATTTACAGAGATAAAACGAATTTGTAAGAACTAAGAAATACGTATTTATTGAGGATAAATACTTGTTTTTAAATCATTATAATTTGGTAAACATGTATTAAACATTGATGTCACAGGATCAAAACAAAGAGAAGATTCTTGAGTCCTCCGTCCACTCGTCTGTAATGATGTCACCAAGGGTTTGATAAATGACCAGGTCAAAGTTCAGATGATCGTTCACGAGCCAGAGTTTCAAGGTGACCTTCTCAGTGAGTTTAAATAGTTACAAATGATTATTTTATTTCTAGTCAAACAGTGTTTTATTCCTATAGATGTGTATTCTTATAAAAGAATAATCATTATATTGATTCAATAGTTCACATGTTTGTAGTATTGTTACGGGTAACAATACTTGAAGTTACTTCATCAGTTGTCGTGGCCGAGTGGTTAAGGCGATGGACTAGAAATCCATTGGGATCTTCCCGCGCAGGTTCGAATCCTGCCGACAACGTATATCTTTTATCAGCAACTTTTATCAGCTTGGTATATAAAAACAAACATAATAAGTTGTGTTTACAACTTATTAACAGTGATGAAGGGAATCTATCATTGTTTTAGTGTTGCTACATTGATGGAAAACGGACGTTTGTAAATAAAGTTTTATTCAAAGGTAAAAAGGGTTGATGTTGCTTCCCTCACAGGTTAGAATCCTGTCGACAACCAGTGTTTTTGTGTCATCTTTGCATAAGAAGACAAACCTTTGTTTAGAGACAAAGTGATTGTATTGTTCAGTGTTTGTTCATTTAGTTGTAATTGTTGTAGTTGTTGCTGCACGTGTTCACCAATCAAAGCGTCCAGAAGTTCATCACGAGGGTCCAACAGTTGTTATTGAGTTTTCATTTCCTGTTGAGACCATCACACACTTCCTGGTTCATCACGTGACACACACACATTTGAACACACAACATTATGAAGAGCTGCTTGGAGGAGGTCTGCGTCCTCAGGGTGTCATCGTAGCTTGTATCGTCCAAACTTCCTGATCCTGAGACTTATTTTCCAGTTCAATACTCACGTATGTAAACATCATAACAACATAGTAACATCATAAATCTGCAGTCGTACACAAAACACCAATAATTCAATTTAATTTAAACTAGTTAATACAATATTAATTAAATTATATTATGAATAATACTTACTTACTGTTACTTGATAAAATAGTCATGAATATGAGTTCGTAATCATCCAATAGGTACAAATGTTTAGTTTTGAGATGCATTGTTTAACAAAACGTGAATATTTGTAGGTTTCATTGTAGAAATATTTAAAAGATGCTGATGAAACATTTGAGTTTTGTGTCAAAAGTATACGTTGTCGGCAGGATTCGAACCTGCGCGGGAAGATCCCAATGGATTTCTAGTCCATCGCCTTAACCACTCGGCCACGACAACTTTACATATAACACAAAGGCGCACCCTGCTGGTGGAATATTTTAATACTGAGCGCATTTTTAAGACTATTTTCTTTGCTGTCTGATTGAATATCTGTAAGTGTTATCGATGTCATCTGATGAATGATGGTGAAGAATATAATCCCCTCAAAAAACTGCATTAAACTGATTGTTTATATGATGATGTACTTTTTAATCAATAGAGTCATGTAAGTAAGTTAGTAAGTCATTTTTATTTGTAAAGCGCTTTTCCAGACCAGGGTCACAAAGCGCTTAAACAATCAAAACAATATTCAATAAAGTATATACTTTAAAGGGCAAGATAAAACTGATAACACAACAGGAGTTCCAGAAAATCAAGTCACCAAGTACTGACTCAACCCTGGAACCTTATCATCAACAATCACCAGAGTTTCAGTTTTGTCCACATTTAGCTGCAAAGTGTTTTAAACTCATTGTTTGATTTCTAGCAAACAATTGACTAAGCTGGTCAGCCTCTGGGGCTCAGTTGGGTCATGTGTGTATTATTATAAAAGAATAGTCATTATATTGATACAATAGTTCGCGTGAGTGTAGTACTGGTACAACTAACAATACTTGAAGTTACTCCATCAGTTGTCGTGGCCGAGTGGTTAAGGCGATGGACTAGAAATCCATTGGGATCTTCCCGCGCAGGTTCGAATCCTGCCGACAACGTATATCTTTTATCAGCTTTATATTAAAACAATCAAAACATGTGAGTCCGTACCATCGCTCCAACACGACGCCGCATCCGTCCCGGGTCTTATACTTCACTTCGTGGCGAAAGATGGTCAATCCAGAGTGTGTCACGGGTCGTTTATTCGCCGCTTCAAGTCAAACAAAATACAAGCTTTACGATCAACCGGACACTCTTTCTGCCGGCGACTGTACAGGTCAATAGTCGCGGAGAAAAGGCCCCGATCGGTAGAAACATCGCGACATTTAAGGAAAATTTCCGGTCCGGGAGGTCGTCTCTTTCTGGCCAAATGGTTCTTTCAACTTCCCTGTGTCCCGATCCCCCATTGAGAGACATCCTAGTTAGTTTTCTTGTAATCTAATCATTCAAATGTTCTTGGGTGGGGGTTTCCGTCTTTTAGCCCCCCTTTCCCGGGTGTGTCTTGCTTGGTCTTTGATCTACGATTTAAGGTGGGATTGGCAGATAAACAGATGTTTAAAATGACCAGTGTTGTATCTCTAATTGTGATCCAAGCTTGCCTGGAACCAGTGTGTCAGTCTGAGCTGTATGTTGATTGTGAATTAGTAGTCAAGCGTTTAAACTCTTAGATTAAGCGAGTAATTTATACTTTTTCCTTTTGATTATCTTTTAGCATTAATTTAAGTATGGTATATGTATAGTGTATAATATTTTAATCTAACAGTATAAAAAACAAACATAATAAGTTGTGTTTACAACTAGAACTGTGACGGAAGGATTCTATCATTGTTTTAGTGTTGCTACATTGATGTAAAACAGACGTTTGTAAATAAAGTTTTATTCAAAGGGTTGGATGTTGCTTCCCTCATGGGTTCGAATCCTGTCGACAACCAGAGTCATGTTTGCATAAGAAGACAAACTTGTGTTTAGAGACAAAATGATTGTATTGTTCAGTGTTTGTTCATTTAGTTGTAATTGTTGTAGTTGTTGCTGCACGTGTTCACCAATCAAAGCTTCCAGAAGTTCATCACGAGGGTCCAACAGTTCTTAATGAGTTTTAATTTCCTGTTGAGACCATCACACACTTCCTGGTTCATCACGTGACACACACACACACTCCAATACACAACATTATGATGAGCTGCTTGGAGGAGGTCTGCGTCCTCAGGGTGTCATCATAGCTTGTATCGTCCAAACTTCTTGATCCTTATTTTCCAGTTCAATACTCATGTATATAAACATCATAACAACATAGTAACATCATTCATCTGCAGTCGTACACGAAACAAAAATAATTCAATTTAATTTAAACTAGTAAATACAATATTAATTAAATTATATTATAAATAATACTAACTAACTTACTAACTTGATAAAATAGTCATGAACATGAGTTTGTAATCATCCAATAGGTACAAATGTTTAGTTTTGAGATGCATTGTTTAACAACACGTGACGATTTTTAGGTTTTATTGTAGAATTTTTTAAAAGATGCTGATGAAACATTTGAGTTACTTGTAAAAAGCTATTCGTTGTCGGCAGGATTCGAACCTGCGCGGGAAGATCCCAATGGATTTCTAGTCCATCGCCTTAACCACTCGGCCACGACAACTGATGACGCAATAAAAGGAAGTTGTGATTTTTCTTTACCAATACTACACAAGTTAACTATTTTACAAGTATAATTATCATTATTATCGTAATAATTAGCAACAGTTTACTCTAGTATTTATTATCTGTTCACAGAGTAAGATATATTTTAAAATAAGAAGATATTTACTTTTTTTTATTGTCGAGTTATTTCCTGAAAAATGGCGGATGTCTCATCTCGTCATCGTCAGACACATTCGGACTTTTTGTTGCCGCATCTTTAAAGATCAGTAACCTT